>NC_091981.1:2528820-2628820 GCF_044704955.1 Pristiophorus japonicus
CTGCTGAATACACATTTCACCCCATCGCATTAGCAGAAATTATGATGGGCATTATGGTATTATTTTGCAAAGAAGCAGTACATGTACATCCCGGTAACTACTGACTGTCATCAACAATACACTTTCTGCATATTTGCCAAACCCATCCCTGTGAAAGGGAAGGAGTGAATGAGCTTCAGTCGGTATAGGATGAGGAAGCAGGAACGGTTAAGAGGGTAAATGTCTCAACCTATTGTCTCGAATATCGCATTGGGGGACTCGTCAGTGCCTTAAGCCAGACTGTGTCCCTTCCCTAGGAAAGAAACACTTGCATTTATATAGCACCTTTCACAACGTCAGGACGTCCCAAAGTGCTTTACAGCCAATGAAGTACTTTTGAAGTGTAATCACGGTTGTAATGTAGCAATCACAGCAGCCAATTTGCGCACAGCAAGCTCCCACAAAAAGCAATGTGATAATGACCGGATATTCTCGGTTTTTTAATTGATGTTGGTGGAGGGATAAATATTGTCTCCTTCATCAGGCCACTGAAATGTCCATGCTAGTATGTAGGTTAGAGATATCCGTGTACGCACTTATATAATCACCTTGCATAGTACTGTGTAATCAACGGGCAGAGCTATTTGAACAGGATAGATTGCGTCAGGCATGGGTTAGTTAGTAGCACCCACACCTCGGAGTCAGAAGGTTGTGGGTTCAAGTCCCATTCCAGAGACCTGAGCACAAAAATCTAGGCTGACACTCCCAGTGCAGTACTGAGGGAGCGCCGCACTGTCGGAGGGGCAGTACTGAGGGACTGCCGCACTGTCGGAGGGGCAGTACTGAGGGACTGCCGCACTGTCGGAGGGGCAGTACTGAGGGAGTGCTGCACTGTCGGAGCGGCAGTACTGAGGGAGCACCACACTGTCGGAGGGGCAGTACTGAGGGAGTGCCGCACTATTGGAGGGGCAGTACTGAGGGAGCGCCGCATTGTCGGAGGGGCAGTACTGAGGGAGCGCCGCACTGTCGGAGGGGCAGTACTGAGGGACTGCCGCACTGTCGGAGGGGCAGTACTGAGGGAGTGCTGCACTGTCGGAGGGGCAGTACTGAGGGAGTGCCGCACTGTCGGAGGGGCAGTACTGAGGGAGTGCTGCACTGTCGGAGGGGCAGTACTGAGGGACTGCCGCACTGTCGGAGGGGCAGTACTGAGGGACTGCCGCACTGTCGGAGGGGCAGTACTGAGGGACTGCCGCACTGTCGGAGGGGCAGTACTGAGGAAGTGCTGCACTGTCGGAGCGGCAGTACTGAGGGAGCACCACACTGTCGGAGGGGCAGTACTGAGGGAGTGCCTCACTATTGGAGGGGCAGTACTGAGGGAGCGCCGCATTGTCGGAGGGGCAGTACTGAGGGACTGCCGCACTGTCGGAGGGGCAGTACTGAGGGAGTGCTGCACTGTCGGAGCGGCAGTACTGAGGGAGCACCACACTGTCGGAGGGGCAGTACTGAGGGAGTGCCGCACTATTGGAGGGGCAGTACTGAGGGAGCGCCGCATTGTCGGAGGGGCAGTACTGAGGGAGCGCCGCACTGTCGGAGGGGCAGTACTGAGGGACTGCCGCACTGTCGGAGGGGCAGTACTGAGGGAGTGCTGCATTGTCGGAGGGGCAGTACTGAGGGAGCGCCGCACTGTCGGAGGGGCAATACTGAGGGAGTGCCGCACTGTCGGAGCGGCAGTACTGAGGGAGAACCACACTGTCGGAGGGGCAGTACTGAGGGAGTGCCGCACTATTGGAGGGGCAGTACTGAGGGAGCGCCGCACTGTCGGAGGGTCAGTACTGAGGCAGCGCTGCACTGTCGGAGGTGCCATCTTTCGATGAGACGTTAAACCGAGGCCCCGTCTGCTCTCTCAAGTGGACGTAAAAGATCCCGTGGCACTATTTTGAAGAAGAGCAGGGGAGTTCTCCCCGGTGTCCTGGGATCAATATTTATCCCTTAATCAACATCACTAAAACAAATTATCTGGTCATTATCACATTGCTGTGTGTGGGAGCTTGCTGTGCGCAAATTGGCTGCTGTGTTTCCCACATTACAACAGTGACTACACTCCAAAAGTACTTCATTGGCTGTAAAGCGCTTTGGGACGTCGGGTGGTCTTGAAAGGCGCTATAGAAATGCAAGTCTTTTTTTTCTACCGGAGTCGGAACACAATTGCAACCTGCCTCCAGGGGAAGGAAGGAATCCCTGCCGGAGGTTTGGAGCTGCTGTCCCTTCTCAGTGAGGTCCTGACAGTCGCGGTTTGTGAGCAGTCCACCCGGCTCCACAGTGAGAGTCTCCCAGAGCTCGGGAGCTTATAAACCTGGAGTTAGAATGAAAGAAAGAACTTGCAGTAAATAAGCCTCATAACAAGCCATGACTCTTCACAGCCAATGAAGTAGGTTGGACTTAGCCATTGTTGTAATGTTGTAACATTACCATTCGAATAAAGATGGAGTTAAAATACCATACCCTGAGAACAGTAACACTGGTTATTTCAGGATGCTGCTCCTGGTCTTAGACGAGTATCTGGGAGTGAAAGGTGCATTGGACAGACTGGAGTTATACTGTTCACTGATACTTTGCTCAAACACAAAGGGCTGCCACCAATGTCCCCTCTCATTTTGGGGGGAGGGGTCGCGTGACCCCTTTAACGGACTGTGTGACCCTTTCATAATATCGCACATGCGCGGTTTGGCTAGTTACAGGGCGGCTTTTCTGAACGCCGTTACTCCATGTGAAAGTATGAGCGCTCATTGGCAGCAATTAGTTTTAATTTATTCATTCACAGCCGAGTGTCTCACTGGGCCATTTCAGGGAAGTTAAGAGTCAACCACATCGCTGTGGGTCTGGAGTCACATATCGGAAACGGCACCTTTCATGACCACCCCAAAGCGCTTTACAGCCAATGAAGTACTTTTTTTGAAGTGTACTCACTGTTGTAATGTAGAAAATGCAATTTGTGCACAGCAAGATCCCACACACCGCAATGTGACAATGGCCAGATAATCTGTTTTTTTTTAGTGATGTTGATTGAGGGTTAAATATTGGCCCCTGGGACACCGGGGAGAACTCCCCTGCTCTTCTTCGTCTACCTGAGAGGGCAGACGGAGCCTCGGTTTAACCATATATTTCCAAGTCAGGATGATGTGTGACGTGGCGGGGAACTTGGAGATGGCAAAGCTGGCCATCTGTTGAATGCTGGTGTTCTTAGTGTCCACATGATGCCACCCAGTTATTATCACTTCAGTTAAACACCCCGACCCATATTTCGGCAGGTGCTTCCAGTGTCCACGGGCCGTGTTGCAGGAAACTCTCGGCCCTCCAACTCACGTTCCACGTATTGTCTGCTCCAGTAGCACCAGAAAGTGGGAGTAATGGTAGAATGGAATCCTGCCTTCATTGTCTCAATGTCTAGAGGACTAGAATACAAGGGGGTAGAAGTTATACTGCAGCTGTACAAAGCCCTGGTTAGACCACACCTGGAGCACTGTGAGCAGTTCTGGCCCCACACCTGGAGCACTGTGAGCAGTTCTGGGCCCCACACCTGGAGCACTGTGAGCAGTTCTGGGCCCACACCTGGAGCACTGTGAGCAGTTCTGGGCCCACACCTGGAGCACTGTGAGCAGTTCTGGCCCCACACCTGGAGCACTGTGAGCAGTTCTGGGACCACACCTGGAGCACTGTGAGCAGTTCTGGGACCACACCTGGAGCACTGTGAGCAGTTCTGGGCCCACACCTGGAGCACTGTGAGCAGTTCTGGCCCCACACCTGGAGCACTGTGAGCAGTTCTGGGCCCACACCTGGAGCACTGTGAGCAGTTCTGGGCCCCACACCTGGAGCACTGTGAGCAGTTCTGGGCCCACACCTGGAGCACTGTGAGCAGTTCTGGGCCCACATCTGGAGCACTGTGAGCAGTTCTGGCCCCACACCTGGAGCACTGTGAGCAGTTCTGGCCCCACACCTGGAGCACTGTGAGCAGTTCTGGGTCCCACACCTTAGGGAGGATATATTGGTCTTGGAGGGAGAGCAGTGTGGGTTTACCAGAATGATACCCGGACTCCAAGGGTTAAGTTACGAGGAGAGATTACACAAACTGGGATTGTATTCCCTGGGATTTCGAAGGTTAAGGGGCGATCTGATGGAAGTTTTCAGGATATTGAGGGGAACATAGAGGGTGGATCGAGAGACACTATTCTCGCTGGTTGGGGAGTCTGGGACTAGGGGCAGAGTCTGAACATTAGAGCCAGACCTTTCAGGAGTGAAATTAGGAAACACTTCTACACACACAGGGTGGGAGAGGTTTGGAACTCTCTTCCGCAAACGGCAATTGATGCCGGGTCAATTGTTAATGTTAAATCTGAGATTGATTGATTTTGGTTATCCAAAGTTAATAATGGATATGGGACAAAGGCGGGTCTATGGAGTTAGGTCGCAGATCTGCCTAGAATTCTGGTCACCAGATTATAAAAAGGATATCGAGGCACTGGAGGGTGCAGAGAAGATTTAAAAGGATGATACCCGAGGATATACCTATCAGGGGAGGATGAACAGGCTGGGTCACTTTTCACTTGGAAAAGGAAGGCTGAGGGGTGAGCTAATTGTGGTCGTTAAAGCTGCGAATGCAGGTACATGGAGTTAGGTCACAGGTCAGCCATGGTTTTATTGGATGGCGGACCAGGCTCGAGGGGCTGAATGGCTTCCCCCTACTCCTATGTTACGATATCTCTGCTCCCATGTGAATAATGGGGATTTGGCCAAGGTATGGAAAGCTGTACCATATGCCTTCAGAAGAGGGGATAAAATTTCACAGGGAAATTAATAAAGAAAGGATTTGAGCCAACCCACACAGAATAAACCCACATGTAGCTCGTCTTTGGACTGATTCCAGCCTGACATATGGGGTATAAAGGGCTTCCTTCTGGTCCCCACTGATCAGTAAACGGCCCAGAAAATGTTTTGCTGATTCACCAGACAGCGAAACACGAGAATGATTACAACAGATGTGCCATTTGCATTTCTGTGACAAATCACGACCACAATTTTCGTTGTAAATTTGAACAGTTTAATCATGTTGTCTGTCTATTGACATCTGCTGTCTGCCGGTTAAGTGAAGACAAATTGGAGAGTTCCGATTGACTGAAAATTATATTCTTTCACAATATAAAAGAGAGCTCAGTCCAGCGGATCAAGAATTCTGAGCTTTATTCCCTGGTCTTTGCGCAGTTGAAGGTGAAGATCGATTAAGGTCCCCGATTCCTGATGGCAACACAGATAATCTATTCAGGCTCACACATCGAATAATGGCCTCTAAATGGAGAGAAGGAAATTGGAGGACTATAAAAATAATGAGGAAAAAACTTAGATGATTACAGGAGTAAATCACTGCTCCTGTTAGAACATAAGAACACAAGAAATAGGAGCAGGAGTCGGCCATTTGGCCTGCTCTGCCATTCAATAAGATCATGGCTGATCCGATCATGGACTCAGCTCCACTTCCCTGCCTGCTCCACACAACCCCTTATCACTCAAAAATATGTCTATCTCCACCTTAAATATAGCCTCCACAGCTCTCTGGGGTAGCAAACTCCAAAGATTCACAACCCTCAGAGAAGAAATTCCTCCTCATCTCCGTTTTAAATGGGCGGCCCCTTATTCTGAAACTATGCCCCCTAGTTCTAGACTCCCCCCACGAGGGGAAACATCCTCTCTGCATCTACCCTGTCAAGCCCCCTCAGAATCAATAAGATCACCTCTCATTCTTCTAAATGCCTTGGCAGTCTCTGGTAGAACCAGAAGATAATGGTTACCATGAAGACCACTAGGCAGACATCACAGTACATCAATGTTACTTACTGCAATGTATTTGCTTCATGGGTTCTTTGCTTAAGAATTCATAGCAGCACATTGTTGTTAAGAACCAGTTGGTTTATTAGCAAAGGTTTACCCGTTACCCGTTACCCGTTACCCGTTACCCGTTACCCGTTACCCGTTCATTCACCAAGCTCACAACCACCTGCCCCATCGTGGATCCCCCAAACCCAACTGGCTGGGGTTTTATTGAGTCGTGTGAGCATCACGTGACTGGCTAAGCCACTCACAATGCAACAGTTCTACAACTATTATATGTCATACAATTAACCAAGTGCATCCCCTCCTACCCCCTTGTTAAAGGGGCACAACAACGAGAAAACCAAATAAATCAAATTAAAATTTGATTGCCGGAGGTGTTGATGTACTCCAGTCCCTCCGGCGCCCACCACTCATGGAAGGCCACAAGCGTACCAGTGGACACCGCGTGCTCCATCTCCAGGGACACCCTCGCTCGGAAGAGAGGCAGGCAGTCGGGCTGAATGACCCCTTCGACGGCCCGCTGCCTGGACTGGTTAATGGCCACCTTGGCCAGGCCCAGGAACAGGCCCACGAGGCGGCCCTCCGATCTGCCCGCCCCCATCCACACAGGGGTGCCCAAAGATCAGGAGCATTCAATTATGCAGCAGTAGTGGTAATTGCTCTAATTATGGATTGTGATTCATAGTCCTCAAAGAACAACCACCCAATGTGAAGCTGTCCTTCCAAGTAAATCATTAATATCCTAATTAAGATCAAGTGAGAGAGAAATTCCATTGAGGTGCTTGACATTGGTACAAGACTCTGAGGAAACACTAAACCTTCGACAGGACATAAACAGAGCCACTTGTGCATTAAACTCAGTTCAGATTAATAAGCAATATCTGGTTGAGAAAGTAGCCATTTTCCGTTCCTCCCTGGTGACTGATTATTCAGTAGGCTTGCTCAACATGACACGAGCTGACATCAACGATGGATTATTTGGGTAACCGCCTAAACCATTGATCGTTCTGTGCCTGAACGTAGCAGACCAAGGCACGAGATTGAGAACTCTGCCAATAAAACAAAAGTCGCCTCACCACAAAATCAATGCACATCGGACTCTGCCACGGGATTCTGCCACTAACACTTCAGCAAACGGGCCCCGAGATCAGACACTGGAACAATTCACAGACCCAACCACTCAGGCCCACGGGGCCAGGATTGCACCGCGCGGGAGTTATGGCGCATAATTCTAATTATTGATTCGTTAACGCCGGCACGGACAGGCCCCGCGCAAAGGCACAATTTCCGCCCCCTTCAATCATCAGTCAAAGACCAAAATGTGAGTTCATCCAAGGATTTACAATATCAGTCCTCACATTACAATCTAGCTTAACTTGATGCTGAAGGAGAGACTGGCAGACAAACATTCATAATACATGTACACATTCATTGTTATTACCATAGGTTGCGGGTTCAAGTCCCACTCCAGGAACTTGAGCACAAAAATCCAGGCTGACACTCCAGCGCAGTACTGAGGGAGTGCCGCACTGTCGGAGGGGCAGTACTGAGGGAGTGCCGCACTGTCGGAGGGGCAGTACTGAGGGAGCGCTGCACTGTCGGAGGGGCAGTACTGAGGGAGTGCTGCACTGTCGGAGGGGCAGTACTGAGGGAGTGCTGTACTGTCGGAGCGCCAGTACTGAGGGAGAGCCGCACTGTCGGAGGGGCAATGCTGAGGGAGAGCTGCACTGTCGGAGGGGCAGTACTGAGGGAGAGCTGCACTGTTGGAGGGACGGTACTGAGGGAGCATTGCACTGTAGGAGGGGCAGTACTGAGGGAGCGCTGCACTGTTGGAGGGGCAGTACTGAGGGAGCGCCGCACTGTCGGAGGGACAGTACTGAGGGAGCGCTGCACTGTCGGAGGGGCGGTACTGAGGGAGCACTCAGCTGTCGGAGGGGTAGTACTGAGGGAGTGCTGCACTGTTGGAGTGCCATCTTTCAGATGAGACGATAAACCGAGGCCCCGTCTGCTCTCTCAGGGGGATGTAAAAGATCCCATGGCACTATTTCGAAGAAGAGCAGGTGAGTTCTCCCCGGTGTCCTGGGGCCTATATTTATCCCTCAATCAACATCACTAAAACAGATTATCTGGTCATTATCACATTGCTGTGTGTGGGAGCTTGCTGTGCGCAAATTGTCTGCCGCGTTTGTCACATTACAACAGTGACTGCACTTCAAAAAGTACTTCATTGGCTGTAAAACACTTTGGGATGTCCTGAGGTCGTGAAAGGCGCTATAGAAATGCAAGTCTTTTTATGAATCATTTACGACATGCTCTGGATTTGAGCACTTTCTGTTTTTGCTCCATTTCTGAGATTTGGGTTTTTTTCTTTTGCTTTTCTCATATCTATAACGATGCCTGATATCAGTAACATCGCAATGTTTAGATTACCTCCTAATACAGAGGGGGAATCGGTCAGATAATCAACAACTTACATTGAGAGTTCTCAATCGATGTTTCAAGAAACAACAACAAATTGTATTTATATAACGCCTTTAATGTAGTAAAACATCCTAAGGCACTTCACAGGAGCGTTATAAGACAAAAGGAATTTGACACCGAGCCACATAAGGAGAAATTAGGGCAGGTGACCAAAAGCTTGGTCAGAGAGGTAGGTTTTAAGGAGCGTCTTAAAGGAGGAGAGAGAGATAGTGAGGTTTAGGGAGGGAGCTCCAGAGCTTGGGGCCCAGGCAACAGAAGGCACGGCCACCGATGGTGGAGCGATTATAATCAGGGATGGTCAGGAGGGCAGAATTAGAGGAGCGCAGATATCTCGGGGGTTGTGGGACTGGAGGAGATTACAGAGATAGGGAGGGGCGAGGGCCATGGAGGGATTTGTAAACAAGAATGAAATTTTGAAATCGAGGCTTTGCTTAACCGGGAGCCAATGTAGGTCAGCGAGCACAGTGGGTGATGGGCGAGCGGGACTCGGTGCAAGTTAGGACATAGGGGTCAGCGAGCACAGGGGGTGATGGGTGAGCGGGACTCGGAGCGAGTTAGGACACGGGGCAGCGAGCACAGGGGGTGATGGGTGAGCGGGACTCGGTGCGAGTTAGGACACGGGGCAGTGAGCACAGGGGGTGATGGATGAGCGGGACTTGGTGCGAGTTAGAACACGGGGCAGCGAGCACAGGGGGTGATGGGTGAGTGGGACTCGATGCGAGTTAGGACACGGGGCAGCGAGCACAGGGGGTGATGGGTGAGCGGGACTCGGAGCGAGTTAGGACACGGGGCAGCGAGCACAGGGGGTGATGGGTGATCTGTCAGTTCAAGAACAACAAGGCATCAGGAGCAGATGAAATCCCCGCTGAGGCACTAAAGTATGGCGGAAAGACACTATTGGCACGAATGCATGACCTCATCTCTCTTATCTGGAGGGGGGAGAGCATACCGGGAGATCTCAGAGATGCCATAATCGTGACCATCTTCAAAAAGGGGACAAGTCCGACTGCGGTAACTACAGAGGAATCTCCCTGCTGTTGGCCACTGGGAAAGTCATCGCTAGAATCCTCCTCAACCGTCCTCTCCCTGTGGCTGAAGAGATCCTCCCAGAGTCACAATGTGGATTCCGTCCACTACGGGGTACAACGGACATGATTTTCACCGCGTGACAACTGCAAGAAAAATGCAGGGAACAGCACCAACCCTTGTACATGGCCTTCTTTGACTTTACAAAGACCTTTCACACTGCCAACCGCGAGGGACTATGGAGCGTCCTCCTCCGTTTCGGCTGCCCCCAAAAGTTTGTCACCATCCTCCGCCTGCTCCATGACAACATGCAGGCCGCGATCCTGACCGACGGATCCACCACAGACCTGATCCATGTCCAGCAGGAGTCAAGCAGGGCTGCATCATCGCACCAATGCTCTTCTCGATCTTCCTCGCCGCCATGCTCCATCTCACGTTCAACAAGCTCCCCGCTGCAGTGGAACTAACCTATCGAACCAGTGGGAACCTGTTAAACCTTCGTCGCCTCCAGGCTAGATCCAAGACCGTCCCATCCTCTGTCATTGAACTACAATACGCGGACGGCACTTGAGTCTGCGCACACTTGGAGGCCGAACTCCAAGCCATCATCAACATCTTCACCGAGGCGTACAAAAGCACGGGCCTTACACTAAACATCCGAAGACAAAGGTCTTCAACCAACCTGACCCCATCTCACAGCACTGCCCCCGGTCATCAAAATCCACGGTGCGGCCCTGGACAACGTAGACAATTTTCCATACCTCGGGAGCCTACTATCAGCAAGGGCAGACATCGATGACAAAGTCCAACACCGCCTCCAGTGCGCCAGCGCAGCCTTCAGTCACCTGAGGAAGCAAGTGTTTGAAGCCCATGACCTCAAATCTGGCACCAAGCTTATGGTCTACAGGGCAGTAGTGATATCCACCCCCCTATATGGCTCAGAGACGAGGACCATATGCAGCAGACACCTCAAATCGCTGGAGAAGTACCACCAATGCTGCCTCCGCAAGATCCTGCAAATCCCCTGGGAGGACAGACGCACCAACGTCAGTGTTCTCGATCAGGACAACATCCCCAGCATCGAAGCACTGACCACACTCGACCAGCTCCACTGGGCAGGCCACATCGTCCACATGTCCGACACGAGACTCCCAAAGCAAGCGCTCTACTCGGAACTCCTACACGGCAAGCGAGCCCCAGGTGGGCAGAGGAAACGTTTCAAGGACACCCTCAAAGCCTCCCTGATAAAGTGCAACATCCCCACCGACACCTGGGAGTCCCTGGCCAAAGACCGCCCTAAGTGGAGGAAGTGCATCCGGGAGGGCGCTGAGCACCTCGAGTCTCATCTCCGAGAGCATGCAGAAACCAAGCGCAGGCAGCGGAAGGAGCGTGCGGCAAACCAGTCCCACCCTCCCTTTCCTTCAACCACTGTCTGTCCCACCTGTGACAGGGACTGTGGTTCTCGTATTGGACTGTTCAGCCACCTGAGAACTCACTCTTAGAGTGGAAGCAAGTCTTCCTCAATTCCGAGGGACTGCCGATGATGATGATGATGGGTGAGCGTGACTTGAGCTTTAGTTCAAACCACTGTTTTTTAATTATAATTTTAGTGTAATTATTTGCAGTTTATCTATTGTAAAATGAAGGATAATGATGAAAAATAATACCAGTCTGTTCAAAGCACCCCATAATTTCACAGACTGTAATCTGCCCAATTCACTTAAATCATTGAAACCATCTCACAGAGTTCTATCTCTGTTAACATCCTTACAATCACATTGCAAAACCATGTTTTACAAGTGAGGCAAAATGTGAAACCCATTAAAAAAAGGCTTAAAAAAACAATTATGTGAAATCAAAGCTACAACGCTGACATTGACAGAAATAATGGGTTGAGTGCATTTAAACTGCACAAGTGGGAGTGTGTCTGAAAATGTCAGGGACAGAGCAGGTAATATAGTTAATTGTAGTAGTTCAGAGGATCGCAGTCATCATATTATTGACACTTATCAGTATATCAGCAAGGAAGTCATCTCCATTAAGTCTCCGGGATCTCAGGATTTTCCTAGTGGAAGTAGATCGGTGACTCAGATGTTTTTGAAATACATGTAAAAATGTCAATGGCCCATATTTTAGGGGCCCCACAAATTCTGGGTTTAGACACGCGCTGCACAGGCGGGAAAACCCAGAACCTGCAATCTGCCAAAAATCTTCTTGACCGATCGTAACCATCCTCCGCTGGGCGGGTCATGTCGTTTGCATGCCCGACACGAGGCTCCCAAGGAAAGCGCTCTACTCGGAACTCCTTCACGGCAAGCGAGCCCCAGGTGGGCAGAGGAAACGTCACAGGGACACCCTCAAAGCCTCCCTGACAAAGTGTAACATCCCCACTGACACCTGGGAGTCCCTGGCCAAAGACCGCCCTAAGTGGGGGAAGTGCATCCGGGAGGGCGCTGAGCACCTCGAGTCTCGTCACCGAGAGCATGCAGAAACCAAGCGCAGGCAGCGGAAGGAGCGTGCGGCAAACCAGTCCCACCCTCCCCTTCCTTCAACCACTGTCTGTCCCACCTGTGACAGAGACTGTAATTCCCGTATTGGACTGTTCAGCCACCTGAGAACTCACTTTTAGAGTGGAAGCAAGTCTTCCTCGATTCCGAGGGACTGCCTATGGTGATGAACCATCCCCGGGAGATTCTGCGAGAGGAGTGTTGGGTTATTTGCCCAACGAATGCCCGTGATATTCTTACACCTGCATAAGGCCTGCTTTTATCAGCGTAAGAGTTTAAATGGAAATAAAAATATTTGTTTTCAATTATTTAAATATTAAAGCATCTATAAAATAATTTATTTTGAACCCTTTTAAAACATCTAAATTTATTTTTCAGGAATTTAAATTTTTGATTTAAATGTTTAATTAAATAGTATTTTAATTCATTTTAAATATGTAATTTTTGTAAAATGTATTTGCTGTGTAAATGTGTTTTTTATGTGATCTCCATCTGTGGTTACGGGGAGTCTGTCGGCACGGAAACCCAATAATGGGATCCCCCTTCTTTGATTGGTTGGGCCGGCCCATGTGATCCCAGGGATGCGTGCTACCCGCCTGTGCCCCGGGGTGCGTGGGCCGTTACACGTGTCTACACGCAGAGCCCCAGGAACGCGGCTCTCTGCAGATCCCGAGGGGGAAGGTAGGCGCGCATTTTATATGCGGGAAGCCTCCGACCCCAAGTTCAGGCCCGAGATCTTTCTACCGGGAGTTGCAGCCTCACAAACGATATATTGGTGTGAAGGCATGGCTTGTAGTTTTCCCCATTCCAAACTTTCTCAAAATGTACAAATGTTTGCTCATTTTTTTACATGGGCCCAGAAACAGGCCATTGGGCCCAACCAGTCCATGCTGGCGTTTATGCTCCACTCGAGCCTCCTCCCATATTTCCTCATCTAAATCTATCAGCATAACCCTCTATTCCCTTCTCCCTCATTGACTTGTCCAGCCTCCCCTTAAATGCATCGATACTATTTGCTTCAACTACTCTCAGACATCCCAAAGCGCTTTACAGCCAATGAAGTACTTTTGGAGTGTAGTCACTGTTGTAATGTGGGAAACGCGGCAGCCAATTTGCGCACAGCAAGCTCCCACACACAGCAATGTGATAATGACCAAATAATCTGTTTTAGTGATGTTGATTGAGGGATAAATATTGGCCCCAGGACACCGGGGAGAACTCCCCTGCTCTTCTTCAAAATAGAGTAATGGGATCTTTTACATCCACCTGAGAGAGCAGACGGGGCCTCGGTTTAACGTCTCATCTGAAAGACGGCACCTCAGGATGGTGTGTGACTGGGAGGGGAACGTGGAGGTGGTGGTGTTCCCATGCGCCTGCTGCCCTTGGCCTTCGAGGTCGTAGAGGCCGCGGGTTTGGGAGGCGCTGCCAAAGTATACCGCTAAGAAGAGTTGATGTGTATCCTCAGCGTCACATCTCCCTGGGACCTTGTTCAGCTGTCAGTACACGAGACGGATAATTGAGCACACACGCTACATGGACGTTGCCTGTCAGTAGGGAGAGAAGATAAAACGCCACACAGGGAAAGCGGCCGTGTGTATCACTCCAGACGTGCAATTTACCAAGTATGGTAATTCCAGGTTTCAACACTAATTTTAGAATTATTTTTTAAGGGATTAATTATTAGCTATATAACTGTGTCAGCTGTGGCTCAGTGGGCAGCACTCGCGCCTCTGAGTCAGATGGTTGTGGATTAATCCCACTCCAGAGACCTGAGCACAGAAATCTAGGCTGACACTCCCAGTGCAGTACTGAGGGAGTGCAGTACTGTCGGAGGGGCAGTACTGAGGGAGTGCCGCACTGTCGGAGGGGCAGTACTGAGGGAGTGCTGCACTGTCGGAGGGGCAGTACTGAGGGAGCGCCGCACTGTCGGAGGTGCCGTCTTTCGGATGAGACGTTAAATCGAGACCCTGTCTGCTCTCTCAGATGGATGTAAAAGATCCCACGGCACTATTTTGAAGAAGAGCAGAGGAATGAATCCTGGTATCCTGGACCAATATTTATCCCTCAATCAACATCACTAAAACAGATTATCTGGTCATTATCACATTGCTGTGTGTGGGAGCTTGCTGTGCGCAAATTGGCTGCCGCGTTTCCCACATTACAACAGTGACTACACTTCAAAAGTACTTCATCGGCTGTAAAGTGCTTTGGCACGTTTAGTGGTCGTGAAGTATATAAATGCAAGTCTTTCCTTCTATATAACCCTCACAAATAACAGAGGGTTAGGAATAATGTTCCCATTAAGCTGTGCGGGCGGCCAGCGCTCCACAGCTCCCGCGCAGCAAGCTCACCTGCTGGTAAACGAGAAATACCGCGTTACTTGTAATGAGCCCGTACCCCGTTAAAGGGACCATGCGCCCCCCCCCCCCAAACAAAGAGTGGGAACATTGCTCAGTAGAAACTAAAGATACGAGAGTGTGACCGACACTCCCCATCAAAGAGTCAATGCCTTCAGGAGAAAGGGAGGCATCATGTATGTACATGCTGTTTGTGGCCACCAGATGGTGTCATTGTTGGAGACCACTGAGCAGCACGCACATGGTGCTGCTCTGGTATAAAAGGCCAGCCATTTTGTGAGTCAGGTACTTTGGGCTGTAATAAAGCAGAGCCAAGGGTGTACCTTGTTTAGTTAAACAGTACTCAGTTTATTTATTGCATACATAACAGGAGGGAGAGAAAATTGGTGCAAAAAGAGGAGGCTATAACTGACTTGAACCGAGAGCAGGACGTTACTGTGACTAACCTCTGGTGACGTATTCTCAGCGACTCCAGTTGTTTGGACTAGCAGGAACTGTAGCTCCATCAACAATGCAAGTAGTGCAACAGGCTCAATAATCAGAGAGGGCACTTTCAGACACAGCTTATATTACTCTAAACAGATCGATAAACGTCTCTGGATTTGATGCACTGACTCAGATAAATAACTAAGTTTTTCCACGTTATTCCTTGTTTAATTCAACTTGCTAAATTAATAGGTTAAATCTATTTCATGTAAGTTAAAACATGCCATGAATCTACCTTTATGTTGACGCCTTCAAATCCCTTTAAACATTTATGTGTATCACCAATAACTATATTTTGCTTCATTCTTTCCTATCTTTTATTTATTCAACTGACAATTGATTGATAAATACTTTATTCTAAATGCTTCACATTCACCACCTGCTCTTTGTATTCTAAAAGCTTTCTGCAATGATTATTGGAATGGATCTAAATACAAAGTACAGCACATGATTAGAAGTAATTAGCCCTGGCATTCTCTCTTTCCGCGCATAATTATTAGCTAATTGATAGTCGGGAGCATGCAGCAAGCGTTGTTCGTGAAGCTGCAGGAGCGACTCAAAACACAATCTCTTACACATTAATATGTTCAATCAAAGGAAGAGATCCTTTCCAATATAAGGTGATTTCCTGATCTAAATGCAGGGAGCAGGGGGGTTATGCTTGAACTGTATAAAACACTGGTTAGGCCACAGTTAGAGTACTGCGTGCAGTTCTGGTCACCACATTACAGGAAAGATGTGATTGCACTGGAGAGGGTACAGGGGAGATTTACGAAGATGTTGCCTAGACTGGAGGATTTTAGCTACAAGGAAAGATTGGATAGGTTGGGGTTGTTTTCTTTGGAACAAAGAAGGCTGAGGGGAGACATTATTGAGGTGTCGAGTCTCATCGCCGAGAGCATGCAGAAACCAAGCGCAGGCAGCGGAAGGAGCGTGCGGCAAACCAGTCCCACCCTCCCTTTCCCTCAACCACTGTCTGTCCCACCTGTGACAGAGACTGTAATTCCCATATTGGACTGTACAGTCACCCAAGAATTCACTTTAAGAGTGGGAGCAAGTCTTCCTCGATTCCGAGGGACTGCCGATGATGATGATGTATAAACTTATGAAGGGTCTGTTTAGAGTGGATAGGACGGACCTATTTCCCTTAGCAGAGGGGTCAACAACCAGGGGGCATAGATTTAAAGTAATCGCGAGAAGATTTAGAGGGGATTTGAGGGGAACTTTCTTCACCCAGAGGGTGGTGGGGATCTGGAACTCACTGCCTGAAAGGATGGTAGAGGCAGAAACCCTCACCGCATTTAAAAAGTACCTGGATGTGCCCCTGAAGTGCCGTAACCTACAGGGCTACAGACCGAGAGCTGGAAAGTGGGATTAGGCTGGGTAGCTCTTTGTCGACCGGCACGGACACGATGGGCCGAATGGCCTCCTTCCGTGCTGTAAATTTCAATGATTCTATGAAGCAACAGTGAGCTCCAGGAGCGACAGGTATTGGGAGTTTACAGCGCTGTTATCGAGTGGTTTGTTCGTTCCCAAGCTCCACATCACAATTTCGCTTTCATGATGGTAACTAATAAAACATTTGTCTGTAATTTGCACCGTTTTTTACAACCAATAATCAAACCAGATAGGATGGGGATGAATGTGAGTCACTCTCACATCCGAGGATCCTATGTGATTTCTTTGGGTCAGTCTATATCTGTTTCCTAGGCAACGTGAATGAACAGCAAGCCAATGGAACTCACTGGCATTAAATCACCACATTCACTTGCAGGCACCATGGGCATCAGTGGTGTGGGAAGTTAAAATGGGTATGGCTGATGGTATGGCTCAGTGCAGAGCGCTTTCTCTCGCCTCCGGGTCAGAAGTTTGTGGGTTCAAGTCTGACTCCAGAAATCTAGGCTGACACTCCCAGTGCAGTACTGAGGGAGTGCCGCACTGTCGGAGGGGCAGTACTGAGGGAGTGCCGCACTGTTGGAGGGGCAGTACTGAGGGAGTGCCGCACTTTCGGAGGAGTAGTACTGAGGGAGCGTCGTACTGTCAGAGGGGCAGTACTGAGGGAGTGCCGCACTGTCGGAGGGGCAGTACTGAGGGAGCGCCGCACTGTCGGAGGGGCGGTGCTGAGGGAGCGCCGCACTGTCGGAGGGGCAGTACTGAGGGAGCGCCGCACTGTCGGAGGGGCAGTACTGAGGGAGCGCCGCACTGTTGGAGCGGCAGTACTGAGGGAGCGCCACACTGTCGGGGGGGCAGTACTGAGGGAGCGCCGCACTGTCGGGGGGGCAGTACTGAGGGAGCGCCGCACTGTCGGAGGGGCAGTACTGAGGGAGCGCCGCACTGTCGGAGGTGCAGTACTGAGGGAGCGCCGCAATGTCGGAGGGGCAGTACTGAGGGAGCGCCTCACTGTCGGAGGGGCAGTACTGAGGGAGCGCCGCACTGTCAGAGGGGCAGTACTGAGGGAGCGCCGCACTGTCGGAGGGGCAGTACTGAGGGAGCGCCGCACTGTCGGAGAGGCAGTACTGAGGGAGTGCCACACTGTCAGAGGGGCAGTACTGAGGGAGCGCCACACTGTCGGAGGGGCAGTACTGAGGGAGGCCAAATTAACAGTGACTACACCTCATTGGCTGTAAAGCGCTTTGGGACATCCTGAGGTCGTGAAAGGCACTATAGAAATGCAAATCGTTCTTTCTCTGACTCAGACTAACAAAGGAAATGTTATTCCAATAAGTCAAAGATTGTTGCACACAATTTAACAAAAGTAGGTTCATGTGTTACGGGAAATGAAGTTAAAGCATGAATTCCCTCAGTGGGGAATGGGGTGTAAGGATAAACTGCTGGACAATGGGATCTTTGATGGCTCAGGAATTATCCTTTCAGGTCTGGGACCTGGATGTGTGCCCAGCCCACTGATTCTCTGACCTTTGGTGAACTCTGTGCTCATCAAGGTGAACCATTGGCAAATACTTTTCCCCTTTGAGTACTGGAGTAGTACTCAGAAGGTACAGATTAAAGCTTCCTCTACACATACCCATCTATGTCACTCTTAAAGAGAAAAAAACTCTTCATTTCCATCGTGCCTTTCATGACCACAAGACTTCTCAAACCGCTTTACATTTTTTGAACTGCAGTCACTGTTGTAATGTGGGCTGGCCCTCCGACAGTGCGGCACTCCCTCAGTACTGCCCCTCCGACAGTGCGGCACTCCCTCAGTACTGCCCCTCCGACAGTGCGGCACTCCCTCAGTACTGCCCCTCCAACAGTGAAGCGCTCCCTCAGTACTGCCCCTCCGACAGTGCGGCACTCCCTCAGTACTGCCCCTCCGACAGTGCGGCACTCCCTCAGTACTGCCCCTCCGACAGTGCGGCACTTCCTCAGTACTGCCCCTCCGACAGTGCGGCACTCCCTCAGTACTGCCCCTCGGACAGTGAAGCGCTCCCTCAGTACTGCCCCTCCGACAGTGCGGCGCTCCCTCAGCACTGCCCCTCTGACAGTGCGGCACTCCCTCAGTACTGCCCCTCCGACAGTGCGGCATTCCCTCAGTACTGCCCCTCCGACAGTGCATTGCTCCCTCAGTACTGCCCCTCCGACAGTGCGTCACTCCCTCAGCACTGCCCCTCTGACAGTGCGGCACTCCCTCAATACTTTCCCTCCGACAGTGCAGCGTTCCCTCAGTACTGCCCCTCCGACAGTGCGGCACTCCCTCAGTACTGCCCCTCCAACAGTGCAGCACTCCCTCAGTACTGCCCCTCCGACAGTGCAGCGCTCCCTCAGTACTGCCCCTCCGACAGTGCAGCACTCCCTCAGTACTGCCCCTCCAACAGTGCGGCGCTCCCTCAGTACTGCCCCTCCGACAGTGCGGCGCTCCCTCAGTACTGCCCCTCCGACAGTGCGGCGCTCCCTCAGTACTGCCCCTCCGACAGTGCGGCACTCCCTCAGTACTGAACTGGAGTGTCAGCCTGGAGTGGGACTTGAACCCACAACCTTCTGACTCAGAGGTGAGGGTGCTGCCCACTGAGTCTCAGCTGACAAATATTTTAATTATTTATTGAATGAACTAATGTATTTATAATCATAACCCGTTGGGGAGAGGGAGAGCTAAGTGCCTTTTTATTCCAGTCAGTGTATTCTGAATGGACCAGTGCCCGAGGGTTGTCTTCGAGATCCATAAGGGCAATGGGGCAATGCCCTGTAGACTGCCCGAGGTTGGCCACACAATAGGATTCACCTGTTAAACTGAGGGTTGGACAGTAAACGTTGAACACAGGCTTTTCAGCAATCACGTCGTAAAGTCAATGGGCCGGATATTGTGCTGGGTAATAAGGGCACTGTGCCGGTTATTATTACCCTCTGCAGCTGACCACAGCGTCAGGATTTAGCGTGTGTGCATCTCAACACGGGAATCCTGACTTTGTACTCGGTCGTTCACTGCTCGCACACTGGCTCACCGAGTACCTGCCTGCCCCTTACCCACACCCTTCCCCCACACCGTCCCCACCCCACCCCCCACCCCCACCGTTCCCACCGTTCCCACACCATTCCCCACCCCATCCCCCACACCCCCCACCCCCACCGTTCCCACCGTTCCCACACCATTCCCCACACCATTCCCCCACCCCACACCCTCCCACCCCCCCCCAACCCCCCCACACTGTCCTCCCCTCACACCCCCACACCCCACCGACCACCCAACACCCCCCCATCCCCCACCCCTACATCCCAACCCCCCACCCCCCCACTCTCCCCCTCCCACCCTACCACACTCTCCCCCTCCCATCCCCCCCCATTTCCCCCCCCACTCTCCCCCTCCCATCCCCCTCCCTCCCCCTCCCTCCCCCCCCACTCTCCCCTCCCATCCCGCACCCTCCCACTCTCCCCCCCATTCTCCCCCTCCCATCCCCCACTCTCCCCCTCCCACCCCCCCCCACTCTCCCTCTCCCATCCCCCTCCCATCCCCCCCCCACTCTCCCCCTCCCATCCCCCACCCCCCCACCACCCCACTCTCCCCCTCCCACCCCACCCCACTCTCTCCCTCCCTTCCCCCACCTCACAATTTAAAAAAACATTTAATTATTTTGTAACCTCAGACTCTGCTATAGTTAATATTCATCATCCCTTCGAGCTGATTTACAGTGAGACACTGAATTACCTGTCTAACCTTTGCTACTCATCTGATTAAGTAACTGTTGATTAACGATTTGCTGCTCACCGGCTGGATCACTCTGGATCACTCTGGATCACTCTGGATCACTCGGATTACTCGGGTCGATGTACCCAGCTGTAACTTTAAGTTGTGAGTTGTAACCAATAGTATGGCCCTTACACATGGCCTTCGACCTTACAAAGGCCTGTGACACTGTCAACCGCGAGGGTCTATGGAGCGTCCTCCTCCGTTTCAGATGCCCCCAAAAGTTCGTCACCATCCTCCACCTGCTCCACGATGAGATGCAGGCCGCGATCCTTTCCAATGGATCCAATGCAGACACAACGTGGACCATTTCCCATACCTCGGGAGCCTCTTTATCAACAAGAGCAGATCTTGACAACGAGATTCAACACCGCCTCCAGTGCGCCAGCGCAGCCTTCGGCCGCCTGAGGAAAAGAGTGTTCGAAGACCAGGCCCTCAAATCCACCACCAAGCTCATGGTCTACAGGGCTGTAGTGATACCCGCCCTCCTGTACGGCTCAGAGACATGGACCATGTACAGTAGACACCTCAAGTCACTGGAGAAATACCACCAACGATGTCTCCGCAAGATCCTGCAAATCCCCTGGGAGGACAGACGCACAACGTTAGCGTCCTCGACCAGGCCAACATCCCCAGCATTGAAGCACTGACCACACTCGACCAGCTCCGCTGGGCAGGCCACATTGTCCGCATGCCCGATACGAGACTCCCAAAGCAAGCGCTCTACTCGGAATTCCTACACGGCAAGCGAGCCCCAGGTAGGCAGAGGAAACGTTACAAGGACACCCTCAAAGCCTCCCTGATAAAGTGCAACATCCCCACCGACACCTGGGAGTCCCTGGCCAAAGACCGCCCTAAGTGGAGGAAGTGCATCCGGGAGGGCGCTGAGCACCTCGAGTCTCGTCGCCGGGAGCATGCAGAAACCAAGCGCAGGCAGCGGAAGGAGCGTGCGGCAAACCAGTCCCACCCACCCTTTCCCTCAACCACTGTCTGTCCCACCTGTGACAGGGACTGTGGTTCTCGTATTGGACTGTTCAGTCACCTAAGGACTTATTTTAAGAGTGGAAGCAAGTCTTCCTCGATTCTGAGGGACTGTCTATGATGATGATGATGATGATGATGGTTTCTTCCCTGATAATTTGGCATCAAAGGGTTAACTCGTTCACTATGCAGCTTAAGGATAACCGAATAAAGGGTTAGTAAATTAAAGTCATTTTGATCTGAAACATGTTGAGACACACTTCATTCCTCATCCGACATACGCTGGTGCCTTAGGAAGTACTTAAAGGAGGGAACTAAGGATTTGTCTGGTTCCTAGGTGTACGTTCACCAAGATATTTACAAGGATCATTATAAATGTTGTGAATCACACCTTCGGGAACGGATTACAAATTATTCCACTTAGTAGAAGATTAGCTGTGAGGAGCTGCTCGAAAAATGTTATCACTACAGGATCACAAAATCCTGTGGGTCAGATAGAAGGTAGCTGGATTATGATTGCTGCCCAATTTCAGGTTAAGTTAGACTAGACAGGTGGTACCTTCTACAGTGACCTAAACGTAGGTCAGAAATTTGTGCAACTATGATAAAGACCCTTTAAACGAAGTTGTCTGCTTTCAAGTCCACAAACAGGAACTAGTTTTTTTCGAAATGAACAAATAGTATTGACTTTCAACAACTGGGCGAGTTTTTCATCTTTACATTGAATTTGGAATTCTCTGCCCCAGAGGGCTGTGGATGCTGAGTCGTTGAGTATATTCAAGGCTGAGATCGATAGATTTTTGGACTCTCGGGGAATCGAGGGATATGGGGATCGGGCGGGAAAGTGGAGTTGAGGTCAAAGATCAGCCGTGATCTTATTGAATGGCGGAGCAGGCTCGAGGGGCCGAATGGCCGACTCCTGCTCCTAATTCTTATGTTCTTATGACCACTTAACAGCTCTTTATCTTTAGTAACCTTTCAAGCATTGCAGAGATGATGGCATAAAATACTTCAGTATAAATGTGGAGCACGGAAGGAGGTCATTCGGCCCATCGTGGCCGACAAAGAGCTACCCAGCCTAATCCCACTTTCCCGCTCTCGGTCCATAGCCCTGTAGGTTACAGCACTTCAGGTGCACATCCAAGTACTTTTTAAATGTGGTGAGGGTTTCTGCCTCTACCACCCTTTCAGGCAGTGAGTTCCAGACCCCCACCACCCTCTGGGTGAAGAAAGTTTTCCTCAAACTCCCCTCTAATCCTGCTACCAATTCCTTTAAATCGATGCCCCTTGGTTGTTGATCCCCTCTGCTAAGAGAAATCATCATCATAGGCAGTCCCTCAGAATCGAGGAAGACTTGCTTCCACTCTAAAAATGAGTTCTCAGGTGACTGAACAGTCCCAATACGGGAATTACAGTCCCTGTCACAGGTGGGACAGACAGTGGTTGAGGGAAAGGGAGGGTGGGACTGGTTTGCCGCACGCTCCTTCCGCTGCCTGCGCTTGGTTTCTGCATGCTCTCGGTGACGAGACTCGAGGTGCTCAGTGCCCTCCCGGATGCACTTTCTCCACTTAGGGCGGTCTTTGGCCAGGGACTCCCAGGTGTCGGTGGGGATGTTGCACTTTATCAGGGAGGCTTTGGGGGTGTCCTTGAAAATTTTCCTACTTATGGGAGAGCTATAGTGATAGGGGATTCTATTCTAAGTGGAATAGACAAGCGTTTCTGCGGCCACAATCGAGACTCCAGGATGGTATGTTGCCTCCCTGGTGCAAGGGTCAAGGATGCCTCGGAGCAGCTTCAGGACATTTTGGGGGGGGAGGGTGAACAGCCAGTTGTCGTGGTGCATATAGGTACCAACGATATAGGTAAAAAACAGGATGAGGTCCTACAAGCTAAATTTAGGGAGCTAGGAGTTAAATTAAAAAGTAGGACCTCAAAGGTAGTAATCTCAGGATTGCTACCAGTGGCTTGAGTAGTGGTGCAGGAGGGAGGGATTCAAATTCCTGGGACATTGGAACCAGTTCTGGGGGAGGTGGGACCAGTACAAACCGGACAGACTGCACCTGGGCAGGACCAGAACCAATGTCCTAGGGGGAGTGTTTGCTGGTGCTGTTGGGGAGGGTTTAAACTAATATGGCAAGGGGATGGGAACCTATGCAGGGAGACAGAGGGAAGTAAAATGGAAGCAAAAGCAAAAGATAGAAAGAAGAAAAGTAAAAATGGAGGGCAGAGAAACCCAAGGCAAAAATCAAAAAGAGCCACATTACAGCAACATTCTATAGGGACAAAGTGTGGTAAAAAGACAAGCCTGAAGGTTCTGTGCCTCAATGCGAGGAGTATTCATAATAAGGTGGACAAATTAACTGCTCAGGCAGCTATTAACGAATATGATACAATTGGGATTACGGAGACATGACTCCAGGGTGACCAAGGCTGGGAACTCACCATCCAGGGGTATTCAACATTCAGGAAGGATAGACAGAAAGGAAAAGGAGGTGGGATAGTGTTGCTGGTTAACGAGGAAATAGTAAGGAAGGACATTAGCTTGGATGATGTGGAATCTGTATGGGTGGAGCTGCGGAATACTAAAGAGCAGAAAACGCTAGTAGGAGTTGTGTACAGATCACCAAACAGTAGTAGTGATGTTGGGTCACCATCAAACAAGAAATTAGGGATGCATGCAATAAAGGTATAGCAGTTAGCATGGGCGACTTTAATCTACATATTGATTGGGCTAACCAAACTGGTAGCAATACGGTGGACGAGGATTTCCTGGAGTGTATTAGAGATGGTTTTTTAGACCAATATGTCGAGGAACCAACTAGAGGGCTGGCCATCCTAGACTGGGTGATGTGTAATGAGAAAGGAATAATTAGCAATCTTGTTGTGCAAGTCCCCTTGGGGAAGAGTGACCATAATATGGTAGAATTCTTTATTAAGATGGAGAGTGACACAGTTAATTCAGAGACTAGGGTCTTGAACTTAAGGAAAGGTAACTTCGATGGTATGAGACGTGAATTGGCTAGAATAGACTGGCGAGTGATACTTAAAGGGTTGACGGTGGATAGGCAATGGCAAACATTTAAAGATCACATGGATGAACTTCAACAATTGTACATCCCTGTCTGGAGTAAAAATAAAACTGGGAAGGTGGCTCAACCGTGGCTAACAAGGGAAATTAAGGATAGTGTTAAATCCAAGGAAGAGGCATATAAATTGGCCAGAAAAAGCAGCAAATCTGAGGACTGGGAGAAATTTAGAATTCAACAGAGGAGGACAAAGGGTTTAATTAGGAGGGGGAAAATAGAGTACGAGAGGAAGCTTGCCGGGAACATAAAAACTGACTGCAAAAGCTTCTATAGATATGTGAAGAGAAAAAGATTAGTGGAGATAAACATAGGTCCCTTGGGGATCAAAGAAATGGCAGACCAATTGAACAAATACTTTGGTCCTGTCTTCACGAAGGAAGACACAAATAACCTTCCGGAAATACTAGGGGACCGAGGGTCTAGCGAGAAGGTGGAACTGAAGGATATCCTTATTAGGCGGGAAATTGTGTTCGGGAAATTGATGGGATTGAAGGCCGATAAATCCCCAAGACCTGAAAGTCTGCATCCCAGAGTACTTAAGGAAGTGGCCCTAGAAATAGTGGATGCATTGGTGATCATTTTCCAACAGTCTATCGACTCTGGATCAGTTCCTATGGACTGGAGGGTAGCTAAGGTAACACCACTTTTAAAAAAATGAGTGAGAGAGAAAACGGAGAATTATAGATTGGTTAGCCTGACATCAGTAGTGGGGAAAATATTGGAATCAATTATTAAAGATGAAATAGCAGCGCATTTGGAAAGCAGTGACAGGATCGGTCCAAGTCAGCATGGATTTATGAAAGGGAAATCATGCTTGACAAATCTTCCAGAATTTTTTGAGGATGTAACTCGTAGAGTGGACAAGGGAGAACCAGTGGATGTTGTTTATTTGAACTTTCAAAAGGCTTTTGACAAGGTCCCACACAAGAGGTTGGTGTGCAAAATTAAAGCACATGGTATTGGGGTAATGTATTGACGTGGATAGAGAATTGGTTGGCAGACAGGAAGCAGAGAGTCAGAATAAACAGGTCCTTTTCAGAATGGCAGGCAGGGTAAGGGGTGGTTTTCAGGGGGTCAGCTTTCCCTTCTGACCTTATATGAGCGGTTCCCAATCGCTCCCACACCCTTGGTTCTAGACACTGGAATTATGAAGGGACTGTGACAGACTTGGACAGACAATCGGTTTCAAGGTAGGAAGCAGGTATGGCTTTATTGTGTTTAAAAAGAAGTAAAAGGCACACCTTTAATAACACACACAGACCAATACACACTGAGGGGTACAACACATTGAATAAAATGTCAAATTGTAGCCTGTGGGGAAAAGAATACAGCTTAAACTCTAAATGGGGTAAAGAGGAGAATGCAGATACATTTGCACAAGTTATCCCAGCCTCCCTCCCCCAATTCCCCTAACTAACTAAGTTATAGCTCTGTGGGTTCAGGGGCCATGCTCACCAATCCCCTTTTTGACAGTTGCCGGTGAATCGCGGTTTCGGGGTTCGCTGCACTTGGCTTTCTAGGCGAGCCGTACCCCGGTCGGAGGAGAGGACTTCGGACTGCGTAGTCTTCGGTTGGGGTGCATCCGTTGATGCGGTAAGTTGCGTTTTGGATGTATGGGGTAAGTACTCACTTTCTTTGGTTAGGAATCGTTTTAGTTAGTCCCTTTTGGTAATTTCTCACCCGTTGGTCGTTCCGAAGTAGATTGTAGAGTGGAAATAAAGGTCGATTCTTCAGTTTTTGCTGAGTTGGTTTTGGTTGGTCGTTTCGCTGGTTGTGGTGGCCCGGGTTGTCAATTTGGTTGCTGACAACCTTCCATTTCGTGGGCCTCGTGCTCGGTCAGTTCTTGATGAGTTCTAGTAGTTTCCTTCACTGCTCCATTTCTTCACTCCCCAGCTCCGGCTGCTTGTGTCTGTCTGTGTTCCAGTCTGTGTTCTGCTCCTTGCTGGTCTTTCCTTGTAAAAACTGGGGGATAGATATATTCCAAAAAAAAGGCTCCGTTATCTCCCATCAAATCTCTTGGGCTCTGTTTAAACTGTTCTGTCCATTGATTTTCAAATGTCTCCTTTGTCAGCAGTAACTCGATTAGGGTGTGAGAATGTGCTAGCACTGGGTTTGCATTGTTTTAGAATTGTCCAGTTTCTTGACCATGATTTCCATTGTGCTTGATTGGGTAATTCGATTATCTCTTAGAGGGTGAATAGTTCCCCCAGACAGTCTGGGGTCTTTAATACATGAATTAGGCCCCACCTCCTGTATTTGGTAACTTTTTTTTTGCAACCAAAATGTTGTAGAATCTTAAAATTGATAAGCTCCTTCCCATCGATGTTTAGGGGATCTCAGGCTTCTGTAATTTAGGTCCATTTTGAATTCCCTTTCCTCTGAGTCCAAACACTGGGGGGGGGGGGGTCTCCATGAATGCATCCCCTTTTATCCCCCGCAGGCTTCGTCTGCCCCTTTAAACTCATTTTAAAAGCCCAGAAAGGGATCCTTCTCCTCTGTCGGGGAAAGGTACCTGGAATCTTTGCGAGATATTGGTAAATTCTACAGCAGTGACCAGTGGGGTACCGCAGGGCTCAGTGCTGGGACCCCAGCTATTTACAACATACATTAATGGTTTAGATGAATGAATTGAGTGTAATATCTCCAAGTTTGCGGATGACACTAAGCTGGGTGGCGTTGGGAGCTGTGAGGAGGATGCTAAGAGGCTGCAGGGTGACTTGGGCAGGTTAGGTGAGTGGGCAAATGCATGGCAGATGCAGTATAATGTGGATAAATGTGAGGTTATCCACTTTGGTGGCAAAGACATGAAGGCAGAATATTATCTGAATGGCGGCAGATTAGGAAAAGGGGAAGTGCAACGAGACCTGGGTGTCATGGTACATCAGTCATTGAAAGTTGGCATGCAGGTACAGCAGGTGGTGAAGAAGGTAAATGGCATGTTGGCCTTCATAGCTGGGGATTTGAGTATAGGAGCAGGGAGGTCTTACTGCAGTTGTACAGGGCCTTGGTGAGGCCTCGCCTGGAATATTATGTTCAGTTTTGGTCTCCTAATCTGAGGAAGGATGTTCTTGCTATTGAGGGAGTGCAGCGAAGGTTCACCAGACTGATTCCTGGGATGGCAGGACTGACATATGAGGAGAGACTGGATCGACTCAGCCTGTATTCACAGGAGTTTAGAAGGATGAGAGGGGATCTCATAGAAACATAAAATGCTGACGGGATTGGACAGGTTAGATGCAAGAAGAATGTTCCCGATGTTGGGGAAGTCCAGAACCAGGGGAGACAGTCTAAGGATAAGGGGTAGGCCATTTAGGACTGAGATGAGGAGAAACTTCTTCAATCAGAGAGTTGTTAACCTGTGGAATTCCCTGCTGCAGAGAGTTGTTGATCCAGTTCATTGGATATATTCAAGAGCGAGTTGGTAATGGCCCTTACAGCTAAAGGGGTCAAGGGGTATGGAGGGAAAGCAGGAAAGGGCTACTGATGTGAATGATCAGCTATGATCTTATTGAATGGTGGTGCAGACTCAAAGGGCTGAATGGCCTACTCCTGCACCTATTTTCTATGTTTCAATGTACTCTGAATTCCTTCACAGCAAGCGAGCCCCAGGTGGGCAGAGGAAACATTTCAAAGACACTCTCAAAGCCTCCCTGATAAAGTGCAACATCTGGGAGTCCCTGGCCAAAGACTGCCCTAAGTGGAGGAAGTGCATCCGGGAGGGCACTGAGCACCTCGAGTCTCATCACCGAGAGCATGCAGAAACCAAGCGCAGGCAGCGGAAGGAGCGTGCGGCAAACCAGTCCCACCCACCCTTTCCCTCAACCACTGTCTGTCCCACCTGTGACAGGGACTGTAATTCCTGTATTGGACTGATTAGAATGGAAGCAAGTCTTCTTCGATTTCGAGGGACTGTCAATGATGATGATGATGATGATGATGATGATGATGATGATGATGATGATGCACAAACACAGCAGCTTCACATCGCTCGAGCATTTTCGATGATGAGGCCAGCAGTGAGACCTCCCGTTTCACAATCTAAGGGCAGAGCAGCACAACTCGGACAGCAACTTTTGGATATTTGAGTTTAACCTCGAATCTGCCCTCCCTGAAGATGCTGCACCATTTACGCACAAATAGCAGCGAGCACCATTAGACGCACCGTTATTTTGACAGCAACATCTGGGCCATTAATAAATGGCAGAAATAGTTTCACTTGTATGTACTTTAGGGATCACTAGCCACTAGATGGCGTCACTGTTGGAGGTGCATGCAGCCCAAGTATAAAAGGCCAGCCATTTTGTATATTAGTCACTTTGGGCCTTAATAAAGCAGAGCCAAGGTTATACCTCTTGGAGTTAAACGGTACTCAGTCTAACGGTTATTGTACACAACATTTGGCAACGAGGCAACAAGAACCTTTGCATCCAAAAATGAGCACAAATGGATTGTTGGAGCGATTTGTGGAAGGAGAAGATTGAGCAGACTTTGTGAGCCGTTTGAGCCAGTTCTTCGTGGCCAACAAAATGGAGGAGGTCGGCGACGCAGATCGGCGCCGGGCGCTGTTCCTCACGGTTTGCGGTCCAAAAATTTATGGTCTGATAAAGAATGTACTCCTGCCTGTGAGTCCAACAGAGAAGACGTATGAAGAATTGTGTACACTGGTACAGGACCACCTTAAGCCAGACAAAGGCATCATCATCTCGAGATACAGATTTTACACACACGTTCGCTCAGAGGGCCAGAATGTGGCAGAAGTTGTTGCTGACCTGAGACGTCTAGCGGGACCATGTAAGTTCGGGGCTGTGCTGGCAGACATGCTGCGGGACTTCTTTGTAATTGGCATCAACCACAAGGTGATCCTGAATAAACTATTAGCGGTGGAGATGTTAGACTTGAACAGGGCCATCATGATCGGTCAGTCATGCATGACAACGGATAGAAGTCTAAAGCAGATTCAGTGAAAATTCGAAACTCGGCAAGTACTGTAAATATGATTAATTTGGCGTTCGGCAGAGCAGCACATGGCAGGGCCTATCCGACTGCGTAAACGAAACTTGTGGCTGCCCAAAGTCCGCCAACAGGAATGCATTCGATTTCTCCGTGTTGGCGTTGTGGAGGAAATCACCGGCACCAGCAGTGCCGATTTAAGCAATATAGTTGCAAAGGCTGTCTGAGAGTGGGGCATCTCCAGCGCAAGTGTCCGCAGATGAGCAAGCGTGCTGCGACACACCACATGGAGGATGATGGTCAGACTAGCGCGGATCCGGATATGCAATCTGAGATACCAGAGGAGGAAGTGTATGGACTGTACTCGTTCCTAACTAAGAGCAAACCGATAATGATCAACGTGAAATTTAATGGGGTGTCGGTATCGATGGAACTGGACACGGGGGCAAGTCAGTCGATAATGAGCCAAAGGGCATTCGACAAGCTGTGGGATACTAAGGCTGTGAGGCCCAGGCTGAGTCCAGTCAGTGCCAAGTTGCGCACGTACACCAAAGAACTCATAACGATGTTTGGCAGTGCCACAATTAAAGTGTATGACGGTGCGGTTCATGAGTTACCGCTATGGATTGTCCCAGGCAATGGCCCAACGCTGTTCGGCAGGAACTGGCTTGAAAAAATCAGATGTGACTGGAACGACATCAAGGTGTTGTCGTCGGAGGAAGATACATGCGCCCAAGTATTGAGCAAGTTCCCCTCGCTGTTCGAACCAGGCATCGGCAACTTCACGGGAGCCAAGGTGCAGATCCACGTGGACTCAGATGCGAGACCCGTCCATCATAAAGCTCAGGCAGTTCCGTATATGATGAGGGAACAGGTCGAAATCGAACTGGACAGACTCCAGCGTGAAGGGAGCATATCACCGGTTGAATTTAATGAATGGGCCAGACCCATTGTTCCTGTGCTGAAAAGTGATGGCACAGTCAGAATCTGTGGAGACTACAAGGCTACGATCAACAGGGTTTCGAAACAAGATCAGTACCCGTTACCGAAGGCTGATGACTTGTTTGCAACGCTGGCCGGGGGAAAGTCGTTCACCAAACTGGACTTGACGTCAGCCTGCATGACACAGGAGCTGGTCGAGACGTCGGAGAGACTTACGTACATTAACACACATAAAGGACTGTTTATTTATCACAGGTGCCCTTTTGGAATTCGCTCGGCTGTAGTAATATTTCAGAGGAACATGGAGAGTCGACTGAAGTCCGCTCCCAGAACCATCGTGTTCCAAGATGATATCCTGATCACAGGTCATGGCTCCGAGGAACATCTGAACAACCTGGAAAAGGTTCTACATCATCTGGACAAAGTGGAACTCAGACTGAAACGCTCGAATTGCATCTTCATGGCACCAGAAGTCGAATTCCTGGGGAGGAAAATTGCTGCTGACGGCATCAGGCCCAAAGACGCGAAAACCAAGACCATCAAGAATGCACCCAAGCCGCAGAATGTGACAGAGCTGCGTTCGTTCCTGGGTCTACTCAACTACTTCGGTAACTTCCTACCTAAATTGAGCACCTTATTAGAACCACTACACATGCTGCTAAGAAAAGGCAACAACTGGGTGTGGGGTGCATCTCAAGACAGAGCTTTTGAGAAAGCCACTAATCTGCTTTGCTCTAACAAGCTGCTGGTACATTATGACCCATGTAAATGTTTAGTATTGGCCTGTGATGTTTCATCATATGGAATTGGTTACATACTCCAACAAGCTAATGAGTCGGGTAAACTTCAACCAGTCGCGTATGCTTCAACAAGTTTGTCTAAAGCGGAAAGAGCCTACAGCATGATAGAGTAAGAAGCACTAGCCTGTGTGTATGGGGTTAAAAAGATGCATCAGTACCTGTTTGATCTTCGGTTTGAACTGGAGACAGATCACAAGCCGCTCATGTCACTGTTCTCTGAAAACAAAGGTATCAATATCAATGCTTCATCCCGCATCCAGAGGTGGGCGCTGACATTATCCGCTTATGATTATGTCATTCGCCATAGACCTGGCACCGAGAATTGTGCCGATGCTTTGAGCCGTCTGCCGTTGCCCACACCGGAGGTGGAAACGCCACAACCAGCGGACCTATTGTTAGTTATGGATGCTTTTGAGAGTGAAGGAATCCCTGTCACGGCTCAACAAGTTAAAACCTGGACCAGCCAGGGCCCGATTTTATCGGTGGTGAAGAGTTGCATCCTCAAAGGTGATTGGTCTGCCATACCCAAGCAAATGTGCGAGGAGACCGAACCTTACATTCGTCGCAAAGACGAACTGTCTATTCAGTCGGATTGTATACTGTGGGGCAATCGTGCTGTTATGCCCAAGAAAGGGAGAGAGAAATTTGTACGTGAGCTACATAGCACACATCTCCCGCCCCTTCCTCCCCCCTCCCGCCCCTCACACCCCCCTCGCGCCCCCTCGGCCGCTCCCCCCCCCCACACACACACACAATGTTGGGGTACAATGCTGTGCTTCAATCCCTACCATACATGGCTGTAGATTGTTTGTTTTTTATTGATTTTTTTTATTCTTAGAAACATAGAAATTTACAGCGCAGAAGGAGGCCATTCCGGCCCATCGTGTCCGCGCCGGCCGACAAAGAGCCGCACGGCCCTCGGTCAGCAGCCCTGAAGGTTACATATAAACCTATGAACAATGACGGAAAGGCAAAGAGCACCCAGCCCAACCAGTCCACCTCACACAACTGCAACACCCCTTATACTGAAACATTCTACACTCCACCCCAACCGAAACCTAATTTTCTGTTGAAAAAAGAAGGGTGACCTAATAGAGGTCTTTAAAATGATGAAAGGTTTTGATCGAATGGATACAGAGAGAGTGTTTCCACTTGTGGGGAAGAGCATAACTAGAGACCATCAATATAAGATAGTCACCCAGAAATCCAATGGGGAATTCAGGAGAAACTCCTTTACCCAGAGAGCGGTGAGAATGTGGAACTCGCTGCCACAGGGAGGGGTTGAGGTGAATAGTATCGATGTATTTAAGGGGAGGCTGGACAAGCCAATGGGGGAGAAGGGAATAGAGGGTTATGCTGATAGATTTAGATGAGGAAAGACTGGAGGAGGCTCGAGTGGAGCATAAATGCCGGCATGGACTGGTTGGGCCCAATGGCCTGTTTCTGTGCCGTATATCCTGGGTAATCCTGTGTGATCTGATGTAATTTAATAATTAATTTCAACCAGTGTGAAATTAACCCGTGGGCCTGTCTGCTCACTAACACCCTGGATCTTTCTGCTCTGTCTGGGCCGGAGATTCCCCTCCTCCACACTCTGGGCTCTCTCTCTCACTCTGTGGGCTTCCTCTGGTCTCTCGCTCTCTCATTCTCTCTCTCTCTCACACTCTCTCACTCTCTCTCTCTGAGCTCTCTCTTTCTCCCTCTCTCTGGCTCTCCCTCTGGTCTCCCTCCCTCTCTGGCTCTCTCTCTCTCCCTCTCCCTCTCTCTGGGCTCTCTCTCCCTCTCTCTGGCTCTTCCTCTGGTCTCCCTCCCTCTCTGGCTCTCTCTCTCTCTCACTCTCTCTCTCTGGCTCTTCCTCTGTCTTTCCCTCTCTCTCCCTCTGGTCTCCCTCTCTCTGGCTCTCTCTCTCTCCCTCTCTCTGGGCTCTCTCTCTCTCCCTCCCTCTCTCTGGGCTCTCTCTCTCTCTCTCTGGCTCTTCCTCTGGTCTCCCTCCCTCTCTAGCTCTCCCTCGCTCTCACTCTCTCTCTCTGGCTCTCCCTCTCTCTCTCTCTGGGCTTTCTCTCTCAGCTCTCCCTCTGGTCTCCCTCCCTCTCTGGCTCTCCCTCTCCCTCTCTCTGGCTCTCTCTCTCTCCCTCTCTCTGGGCTCTCTCTCTCCCTCCCTCTCTCTGGGCTCTCTCTCTCTCTCTCTGGCTCTTCCTCTGGTCTCCCTCCCTCTCTAGCTCTCCCTCGCTCTCACTCTCTCTCTCTAGCTCTCCCTCTCTCTCTCTCTGTGCTTTCTCTCTCAGCTCTCCCTCTGGTCTCCCTCCCTCTCTGGCTCTCCCTCTCCCTCTCTCTGGGCTCTCTCCCTCTCTCTGGGCTCTCTCTCCCTCTCTCTGGTTCTTCCTCTGGTCTCCCTCCCTCTCTGGCTCTCCCTCTCTCTCTCTCTGGGCTTTCTCTCTCTGGCTCTCCCTCTCTGATCTCCCTCCATTCCCTTGCTGACCACTCTCTCCCCCAGATGTTGGCCCCGGCCCCTGGCGCCCCCTGTCGGCCTCTCTCGGCTCCTGCACTGCCAAACTCTCTAAACTTCCCCCAAGTGCTCTCACTCGGATCGCTCGCTGTCTTCAAACTGGTGTCGGTTTAAACATTGAATAGAATGAACGTGTGTAAAGCAAATGGGCGGCGGGGGATTGGCAGCGGCCAGACTGACTTCAAGTCAATAATTGGCAAAGATGAAGCAGAATATTGCAGAGATGTGGTTAAGTTGATATCTGTCTGTCATTAACCTTCCCTGCACCAGTAACATCCCCAAATCAGGCTGAGATGCGCAGGTTTCTGGTCAGATTAATATGGGTGATACAGAGCTGGGTTTAAATCAGCCCGGCGCGAACCCAGGTCCAATTCTATTTGAGAATCAGCAGTAACCAGTAACAGTGTCCGGGCTATAGAACCGAGACAGAGAGCAGGTTTAACCGGCGCTGATATGAGAGCCCGGACAGTTAATGTGCTGAATGCGGGGCTGGTATTGAGGGCGACACTTGCGCTTAGCCCCGGGGTGTTGGGGATATTCGCTGCTGGGACAGCGCTCGGGAGCTGCAGCCTGGAATGGTTGGGGCAGGAGTCCCTCAATGCAGAAAGGGGGAGAGGGGCGGGGGCCCCCAGGTAAGGGGCGCTCAGTAAATGAATTCCCCAGCAGGAGCCCGGAGCCCAGGGCGCTGCCTGTTGTAAATATTATTCACAATAGCGATACACCGGTGGGTGCGGGAGGGGAAATCTCGGTCACATTGTGCACAACCACAAATTGTGTCCAGACATACAAGGATACAGAATCTTTCATTACAGTAAATCAATCAAACGAGTCTCTAGTCTGGGGGGGGGGGGGGGGGGGATTGTTGAAATCATTCCAGTGGCGATGCTAGCCTGGGCTAGCTAGTGTCAGCAGCTTTGAGGAGGGGGATTTGGTGATGGAAGTCCCCAGCTCCCACACCCAGCCTGGTCTCTTCATTTAAACAGGCTCAGCCTCTGGGCTCTGGGCTTTTATTACAAACTCCGCCAAGCCAATCCCGGAATAGGTTGCCCCCTCGCCTTATAAATAGAGCAGCTCCGGACAGCAGGCAGTGTGTACCTCCCCGCAAGAAGCATTTCTCACTCCACCATCTCCGCCAGGACACACACCAAGGGTAAGATGCATTTTTATCCACTTGCTGTTTCTTTCTCGGGGATTTTTTTAGCAGCATTTCGGGAACAGCATTGTTTCAGTAACTTCAGTAATTCAGGTGTTTCAGTAACTCAGCTAAAACACAAAAAAAAACCACACACATTTCTCGAACGATTTGAAAAGATTGAGAGTGAGCTGTCCTGTGCTGGAATATTTAATCAGTGAACATTTGCCCGAACTTCAGGCAACTTTTGAAATAACCTTAACTCCAAACTTCGCCGAATGCACCTGGAATTGTGTTAGTGAAAGGTATTAGCACAAATACATTTCCTATTTCCCAGCAAGTTAGAGGTCACAGACCCGAAACATTAACTCTGTCTCTCTCCACAGTCGCTGCCTGACCCGCTGAGATTTCCAGCAGTCTCCGTTTTATTTCAGATTCCAGCACCCGCTGTATTTTGCTTTCGGATTTGGAATATTCCGCTCCGGGAACCATCCATCCAGGAGAGAATGGCAGCGCCAAGAAAATCACTTATTTTATTTTAAAAAGCATTTCAAATATCGACCTCTAATTTGCTGGGAAATAGGAAATGTATTTGTCTTGGCTAATGCATCTCACAAACACAGTTAGAGGTGCACTGTGCGCGGTTTGAAGCGAGGACTATTTCAGAGCCACAGTTAGCCTGAGGTTGGGGCACATTAGTGAGGGTCCGCTGGATGAGCAGACCCTGGGATCTGGCCGCACCCCGGGGTGGTCACTGCTCCTGGGATCTGGCCGCACCCCGGGGTGGTCACTGCTCCCGGGGTGGTCACTGCTGCTCCCGGGGTGGTCACTGCTCCCAGGGTGGTCACTGCTGCTCCCGGGGTGGTCACTGCTCCCCGGGGTGGTCACTGCTCCCGGGGTGGTCACTGCTGCTCCCGGGATGGTCACTGCTCCCGGGGTGGTCACTGCTGCTCCCGGGGTGGTCACTGCTCCCGGGGTGGTCACTGCTCCCAGGGTGGTCACTGCTGCTCCCGGGGTGGTCACTGCTCCCGGGGTGGTCACTGCTGCTCCCGGGGTGGTCACTGCTCCCAGGATGGTCACTGCTCCCGGGGTGGTCACTGCTCCCGGGGTCTCCGGTAAAGACGCTCGCGGAGTCCCAGTGGTTGTAAAATAAAATCTAAACCGATGGAAGGGAATGTTTGTCCGTTTAAGTAATAAAATGTTCACGGGCAATTTTACTGATCCAGAACAAACAACAGCTGGTGTGTTTTATTGGAACGAATTCTCAGCAGTGAGCGGATTGAGAGGGTCGGGAGGGTTGGAGCTGGGACTTCTCAGGGTCGAGTGAATGGGCCGTGTCTGTTCCCAGTGTATTCCGCTGCTTTTGGTTATTTGCAGCCTCCCATCTGCCGTCACAGGCCAGCCCTGTTCCTGGGTCCGTGGTGGGGGGCAGGGCAGGGGGTGGGGGGGAGGGCTGGGGGAACTGGGAGGGTCTGGGGGCTGGGGGAGTTGGGGGCTGGGGGGGACTGGGGACTGGGGGGGGGGGGAAGCTGGGGACTGGGGGAGCTGGGGTCTGGGGACGGGAGTCTGGGGACTGGGGAACTGGGGGGCTGTGCAGGGCTGGGGGCTGGGGATTGGGAGGGGGTAGGGAACTGAGGACTGGGGGGGGGTCGGGACTGGGGGGGGAGCTGGAGGGGGGCTGGGGGGCTGTGCAGGGCTGAGAGCTGGGGACTGGTGGGGTGGGGGCTGGGAGGGGCTGGGCTGGGGTTTGGGGGCTGGGGGGACAGGGCTGGGAGGCCTGGGGACTGGGTTGAGCTGGGTAATCCTGGCTCCTCTCCCAACACTGAAACGCTGTCAGAGCTGTGTGCCGGGATCTCAGCAAACGAGGGCAGCTCTGTGACAGTATTTAAGTGTCGGATAGCTCCAGCAGCCCAGCTTGTGTCAGCACTGCTCGGAGCGCCGCTTGGAGGTAAGTACATCTCACTTTCCCAGTGTCTGTAAAGCTCCTGTCTGTTATTTTATTAAGCACACTTGCTAAATAACTGCTCTTTAAGCCGGGTTTGTCCAAACGCTGAGCGCGGATGAGGAGCCCATTCGGTCAGTCTGGCCATAAACCTCCCCTGCCTCCCCATGTTGCCGAAGAGCTGCGGATTTATTGTGTCGGGTGACGGGTGGGCGGCCCGGGGCTTGTGAGGGGGCGGTTATTGGGAAGTCGCTTATTAAACGTGCATGACAAATTCATCCGGATATTGAGATACATTGGTCCAAGTTACCTGTTTAACTAGCGCTGAGTATTTACTGAGTATGCACAGTCCGAGCTCTGAGTATCTCTGATGTCCGGGATCTCACCCACCCATCACACTGGACTGCCCGTCTGTAAATGTAAAGACTTGAAGATCAGAATCGTCCTGAGTCTGGCTGTACGAGGCTGGGTTTGTTCTGCCCACCAATGAACAGTACAAGCAGTTTGCCCAATTATAAAACAGAGAAAGGGTTTATGAAGTCAGGGTTCCCAAGTGAACCCCGAAAGTTAGCACCAACTAAGCTGAATGTGCTAACTCTCCTGTGGTGATCGCAGTAGGTGGACATCCCGCGAGGTTTGTCCCCCAGAGGGTTTCCATTTTTTTCAGAAATATACTTTATTCATATAACATTTTCACAATACATTGGAAAATAGTTCAGTAGCTTGCGATCAGCAGTTCCATGCAATTGGTTAGGATGCTGACAGCAGTCCCATACAATGCACTAGCGTGCATTTCATTTCAAGGTACAGTTTAGTACAATCGGTAAATCACGTTACGTGTAGTATTCCCCGAGAGGGTTTCCATTTGACACACAGAGTTAGAAAGTTTCTGGAACTTAAGGTGGGCGAATCGCGGGGTATGTCAGAGCGACCTTTATAAACCCGCTTTACCCAGAGAATGGCCCCCGCTTTACCCACACACACTGAGAACTGAACCCCAGACACCCAGCAACACTCCAAGCTCAACACTTCCCTCCCACAACAACATCACTTTACTATCAATTACAGCAAGGTGCTTAGAAATTAACTGTTAAAATGCTGGCCTTCCATGCAGGGCCATGTTGGCCAGCTTCTGCAGCCGCGACCTCACAGGAAATGATGGCCATCTGCCTACTGAAGCTGTTTGCATTGTGCATTTGTGACTGACGAGCTTTTGTCCCTGGAACAGTCTCCCATTCCCGGATCAGGAACAGTCTCCCATTCCTGGATCAGGAACAGTCTGTCATTCCTGGATCAGGGACAGTCCGTCATTCCCGGATCAGGAACAATCTGTCATTCCCGGATCAGGAACAGTCTGTCATTCCCGGATCAGGAGCAGTCTGACATTCCCTTTATGAGGAACAGTCTGACATTCCCGGATCAGGAACAGTCTGACATTCCTGAATCAGGAACAGTCTGACATTCCCGGATGAGGAACGGATATTGATGCCAGTGTGCCCTGACTTCACTCTGGCAATCTGTATGTCTGTGATGTGTTGAATTACTGTTTTTCTCGCCATGTTCCACAAATCAGAAATATCTACCTCTGGTCATTGTAATAGAAAAAGTCTTGCGTGCAATACTGCCTTACATGTTCAATAATAGGACAGGTCAGGATTCATTGAAAACTTCTGCGGCCAGCACTATGCACCCACTGCTGTGATATTATACACCCTTTCAGTTATACATAGCGATGGAGGGTAGCAGCGATTTAGAGCTGTGGGTATCGCTGTGTGCCCAGTGCAGTGCTTGCTGTGGGTATCACTGTGTGCCCAGTGCAATATTTGCCATGGGTATCACTGTGTGCCCAGTGCAGTGCTTGCTGTGGGTATCTCTATGCCCAGTACAATACTTGCTGTGGGTATCACTATGTGCCCAGTGTAGTGTTTGCTGCCCGCTTGCTGCTAATGGACTTTCTGCCAACTCTCTCCAGCATGACCACAGTGTACGGTTTTATACCAATTGGACATCATCATCATCATGGGCACCCTTGGAATTGAGGAAGACTTGCTTCCACTCTTAAAATGAGTCCTTAGGTGGCTGAACAGTCCAATACGAGAACCACAGTCCCTGTCACAGGTGGGACAGACAGTGGTTGAGGGAAAGGGTGGGTGGGACTGGTTTGCCGCACGCTCCTTCCGCTGCCTGCGCTTGGTTTCTGCATGCTCTCAGCGACGAGACTTGAGGTGCTCAGCGCCCTCCCGGATGCACTTCCTCCACTTAGGGCGGTCTTTGGCCAGGGACTCCCAGGTGTCAGTGGGGATTTTGCACTTTATCATTTCCTCTGCTCATCTGGGGCTCGCTTGCCGTGTCGGAATTCCGAGTAGAGCGCTTGCTTGGACAATTGACTATGAAAAGTGTAACTGAGCTTATGTCCTGTGCAGATCCATCCTAGGGAAATAACTGCACTGATTGACACCTCCTACACTGAGCAGCCAATCTGAAGCAGGTAGCCCGGGGCATCAGATTTTCCGAGAATGGTATGACCGTGTAACAGCGAGCCCTGGCATTCAGTCTGTGAAAATCTGCTCATTTGGACGGAACGGTTCCAATGCCTGGGAAACATTATTAACGCGAGCTCCCTCTGTGGAGCCTCGCTTACCCGGGGACACGTGTTTGGAGATCAAGCTGTGCTCCCCGTGGGTTTTCCCATTTTAAAAGGACAGAAAATTGGGTGTTGTGCTCTCACGATTTCCCAATATTGCCCCCGGCGCGGGCGGGGAACGGGGGTCTCATTTCTACTGCATTGAACCGTTCCACACCGGACATTGCGAGAGCTCAGCGCCCACGCTCCGTGCACAATGCTCCAATCCCTAGTCTAACTAGTCCTCACCTTGATGAGGACTAAAGGGTTTTTTTTAAATACAGAAGAAAAAGATAATAAGCACAGCCAGCCCTATATTGTGAGGTCACCTCCAGGGATTGAGTCAAACTGCCAGCTATAGGTAGAGCTGGGTCTCGCTCTGGCAACAGATTAGAATAGGAAGACTAAACTCAACTGTAATGACAATTTCCAATAAGGATACAGGCTTTATGGCTCCATGTTGTTGGTGTCTCCTTCTGAGGCAGTCCCCCGGAGTCGAGGATGACTTGTTCCCACACTAACACCGAGTTCTCAGGTGATCGATGAGACCAATGTGGGTCCCACAGTCTCTGTCATGGGCGGTGTCTGGGACAGACGGTGCTTGGAGGGACGGGTGGGTGGGGGGGGCTTGGGTTGTCGTGTGCTCCTTCCGCTGTTTGCGCTTGGCTTCCGCGTGCTCCCAGCGAAGAGACCCGAGGTGTTCGGCGCCTTCCCGGATACTTCTCCTCCACTTAGGGCGGTCATGGGCCAGGGATTCCCAGGTGTCGGTGGGGATGTTGCACTCTCTCAAGGAAGCTTTGAAACATAGAAACATAGAAACATAGAAAATAGGTGCAGGAGTAGGCCATTCGGCCCTTCTAGCCTGCACCGCCATTCAATGAGTTCATGGCTGAACATTCAACTTCAGTACCCCATTCCTGCTTTCTCGCCATACCCCTTGATCCCCCTAGCAGTAAGGACCTCATCTAACTCCTTTTTGAATATATTTAATGAATTGGCCTCAACAACTTTCTGTGGTAGAGAATTCCACAGGTTCACCACTCTCTGGGTGAAGAAGTTCCTCCGCATCTCGGTCCTAAATGGCTTACCCCTTATCCTTAGACTGTGACCCCTGGTTCTGGACTTCCCCAACATTGGGAACATTCTTACTGCATCTAACCTGTCTAACCCCGTCAGAATTTTATATGTTTCTATGAGGTCCCCTCTCATTCTTCTGAACTCCAGTGAATACAAGCCCAGTTGATCCAGTCTTTCTTGATAGGTCAGTCCCGCCATCCCGGGAATCAGTCTGGTGAACCTTCGCTGCACTCCCTCAATAGCAAGAATGTCCTTCCTCAGGTTAGGAGACCAAAACTGTACACAATACTCCAGGTGTGGCCTCACCAATGCCCTGTACAAGGTGTCCTTGAAGTGTTTTCTCGGCCCTCCTGGGGCTCGCTTGCCGTGACGGAGCTCGGAGTAGAGCGCTTGTTCCGGGAGTAGTATCGGGCATGTGGACAATGTGGCCCGTCCATCAGAGCTGGTCGAGCGTGGTCAATGCCTCTTGCAGGTGAAGGACTGGTACAAGGGGCAAGTCTGATCTGTTGTTGCTAGGGAGATAGCCTTGATGATCAAGTAATTTGTACCAAGTAATGTATAGCAAGCAAGTTGAATCAAGTACTCAATGAATGTTAGAACATAAAAAGAAATAGGAACAGGAGTAGGCCATATGGCCTCTCGAGCCTGCTCCACCATTTAATACAATCATGGCTGATCCGATCATGGACTCAGGTTCACTTCCCCGCCCGTTCTCCATAATCCCTTATCGTTTAAGAAACTGTCTATTTCTGTCTTAAATATATTCAATGTCCCAGCTTCCACTCTGAGGCAGCGAATTCCACAGATTCATGACCCTCTGAGAGAAGAAATTTCTCCTCATCTTAGTTTTAAATGGGTGGCCCTTTATTCTAAGACTATGCCCCCTAGTTCTAGTTTCCCCCATCAGTGGAAACATCCTCTCTGCACCCACCTTGTCAAGCCCCCTCATAATCTTATACGTTTCGATAAGATCACCTCTCATTCTTCTGAACTCCAATGAGTAGAAGCCCAACATACGCAACCTTTCCTCATAAGTCAACCCCCTGATCCCCGGGATCAACCTTGTGAACCTTCTCAGGATCAGAGTGGCTGTCAATCTATGTTAAGTGTATATATATCCATAACTGTCCTTAAGACAGATGTCTGCCTAATTGAGGTGGCCACGTTTCACCACACCTTGTGCGTATTTCCTCCTACTCCAGCTATGTACAATGGAATCTGCGTGTGTGTGTTCTTCGCTGTCCTCTCCTCGGGCTGCATGGGCAGATCGGCCAGTGGCTCTGACGATGGTGGTGAAACCGGCGGTGAGCTGAAGCAAAGCCTCCCCATGCACCAGAGGCAAGTTCGGGAAGCCCAGTCCACTGACCAGGGGAAAGCCTTCCAGGACAGCCAGCAACAGGCCAACCTGGGAGCTCTGCTCACGCGGTACCTTCAACAAGTCAGGAAAGGTGAGCGACATGGCTCAATGCCAACTCTGATAGGTTTAACAGTTCGACATTTTCTGTAATTGGTTGCTGAATGCACGTGGTCCGTTTAGTTTAACGTATAAAGCGTTGCGTGCTTGTGTATTTCACCGTCTAGATCACTAGATGGGTTTGGATGAGAAAGGCAGAGGATGTCTTAACCCAAAAGCAAAATACTTCGGATACTGAAAATCTCCCTTCACATCCAACAACGTGTATTTATATAGCGCCTTTAACGTAGTGAAACGTCCCAGGGCGCCTCACAGGAGTATTCTGAGACAAAAATTTGACACCGAGCCGCATAAGTAGAAATTAGCGCAGGTGACCAAAAGCTTGGTCAGAGAGGTAGGTTTTACGGAACATCTTGAAGGAGGAGAGAGAGGTAGAGAGAGAGAGAAAACAGTGACTTTGGTCTTCCCAATCTTCAATTGGAGAACATGTCTGCTCATCCAGAACTGAAAGTCAGACAAGCCGTCTGACAGTTTAGAGACCATGGAGGGGTCGAGAGAAGTGGTAGTGAGGTAGACTCATAATTCAGCAATAGGACTTACAGTTTCTCCATCCCCAATCACTGCATCTTGCTATAAATGATCCTGGTCTATCCATCCATTTGCTTGGACTCTGTGGGAGAGCTCGGGCACTATCTGCGATGTTGAGCTTTCCATACTAGGAGAGGACCACAAGCACTAAGGTCACTGTACTGTAACTGTACTGTACAAGGATATTGCTCAGTCCTGCTGGGCCCTGAATGCTCTGTTAGCTTTAATGGTTTCTGTATGTAGACCCATGATTTTGTGACCACACTCCCGAAGGATGTCATAAACACTCTCGTCATGGCTGCTGTGGTCTACATGAAATCTGGAGTAAAGCTAAAGCTATCAACTCCCAGAACCAAGACATTGAAATAATGAGTAACTCAATGTTACATGGCTGTATATTTGCAGCTTTGGTACGTCAATGTGTCCTTGACCACTTCTTCACCATCTTCTTTCTCTTCCGGGAATCTTATACCCAATCACTTGTAGGTACGTTCAAATATTCAAAGCAACCATTGGGCCTTCAATGGCTGTGCTCACTGCCCGTGTCCTAACTCGCACCGAGTCCCGTTCACCCATCACCCCCTGTGCTCACTGCCCCGTGTCCTAACTCGCACCGAGTCCCGTTCACCCATCACCCCCTGTGCTCGCTGCCCCGTGTCCTAACTCGCACCGAGTCCCGCTCACCCATCACCCCCTGTGCTCGCTGCCCCGTGTCCTAACTCGCACCGAGTCCCGTTCATCCATCACCCCCTGTGCTCACTGCCCCGTGTCCTAACTCGCAATGAGTCCCACTCACCCATCACCCCCTGTGCTCACTGCCCCGTGTCCTAACTCGTACCGAGTCCCGTTCACCCATCACCCCCTGTGCTCACTGCCCCATGTCCTAACTCGCACCGAGTCCCACTCACCCATCACCCCCTGTGCTCGCTGCCCCGTGTCCTAACTCGCACCGAGTCCCGTTCACCCATCACCCCCTGTGCTCGCTGCCCCGTGTCCTAACTCGCACCGAGTCCCGTTCATCCATCACCCCCTGTGCTCACTGCCCCGTGTCCTAACTCGCAATGAGTCCCACTCACCCATCACCCCCTGTGCTCACTGCCCCGTGTCCTAACTCGCACCAAGTCCCGTTCACCCATCACCCACTGTGCTCACTGCCCCGTGTCCTAACTCGCACCAAGTCCCGTAGTCTCTGGGGACGGCTGCAATCATCTTCTGTGCCCCCCAAATCTTCCTCCCCAGAGGGAAGCTGGGTATCTCAGACCGAGTACCGCTGAGCATAACCAAGACCGCTTATTTCCACCCACGTAAATCAAATTAAAATTTGGTTCCCAGGGGTGATGGTGCACTCCAGTCCCTCTGGCGCTCACCTCTCGCGGAAGGCCGCGAGCGTACCGGTGGACACCGCGTGCTCCATCTCCAGGGACACCCTGGCTCGGATGTAACCGCGGAAGAGAGGCAGGCAGTCGGGCTGAACGACCCCCTCGACCGCCCGCTGCCTGGAACGGTTCAACAGCTCCAGAAACCCCTGAGCCTGCGCACAGGTACACACATTACATCATGAGCGTTTTCTACTCTTTTAGACAATACAATTCAACTATGTGCCCGCTGGCTAAAGGGGTTCGTGCCTCTCCATTCCCCCCTGCTCCCTTACAACAAAATACCTCGGCATTGCTTTCCACATCTACGACACTAGCCCCGAAAATAGACATACCAGGCTGTGAATTCATTTATTTGAATTAAAACAATCATGTTTAATGTGAAATTCTACTGTTGTTTTCAAAGTATAGTTACTATTGTAAGACATTCACATTTGAGTGAAGGGGCGGCCTGTTGTACACAAAATATCGAACAAAATTACAATTGTGCTATCTGGTTAGAACCAAATAATTTTTGTTAAATACTTTAGCAAATTATGAATGCCATTATCTGGAATGGCAAGGCATGACTAATCCACCTGAGAATTATGGTCACATCTTCGCTGCAAATTTATTAATATAATCGGATATTTTTCCCACAAAGTACTGGAAACATATGTTCCCTCGATTCTAGCTTGCAGCATGTCACCCTAAATCCACAACATACCAATTTTGAAGACAATGGCTATCTTTTAAATTTTAACAGAAATGCTAATTTGATTTTTTTTTTAAATCATTCATACTCTAAACATCTAACAGCTGGTTTAGGAGAAGTCTGTGGATTTTACAAGGCTTTCGTATACAGACAAATCAAATCTGCATAAAAAAAATGACCGTAGCCAAAAATCAATTAACATCCTGAGTTAAACGAAGTGAAGAAAGACTTGCATTTCTATAGCGCTTTTCACAACCACCGGACGTTGCAAAACGCTTTACAGCCACTGAAGTGCTTTGTGGAGTGTGGTCACTGTTGTAATGTGGGAAACACAGCAGACAATTTGCGCACAGCAAGCTCCCACACACAGCAATGTGATAATGCCCAGATAATCAGGCCAGGGACACCGGGGAGAACTCCCCTGCTCTTCGTTGAAATATGCATGGGATCTTTTATGTCCATCCGAACGGGCAAATGGGGCCTCGGTTTAATCTCTCATCCGAAAGACGGCACCTCTGACAGTGCAGCACTCCCTCAGTACTGCACCTCTGACAGTGCAGCACTCCCTCAGTACTGCACCTCTGACAGTGCAGCACTCCCTCAGTACTGCACCTCTGACAGTGCGGCGCTCCCTCAGTACTGCCCCACCGAGAGTGCGGCACTCCCTCAGTACTGCCCCCCCGACAGTGCAGCACTCCCTCAGTACTGCTCCTCCAACAGTGCAGCACTCCCTCAGCACTGCACTGGAGTGTCAGACTAGATTTATGTGCTGAAGTCCCTGGAGTGGGATCTGAACCCACAATCTTTTGACTCAGGGGCGAAAGTGCTGCCCACTTTAAAATTTATAATTTATTCAACATTGAAAGCATTTACAACAAGCCTCAGTACTGCCTCTCCGTTATGAAATTTCTCCTTAAATGTCTACCTTCAACCCTCCCATACTTGAATATATTTTCCCAGTCCACTTTAGCCAACTCTGCCTTCATACCTTTGTAGTCTCCTTTATTTAAGCTTAGGACCCTGGTTTGAGAACCAACTTTCTCACCCTCCAACTGAATTTGAAATTCAACCATGTTGTGGTCACTCATTCCTAGAGGATCCTTTACTAGAAGATTATTTATTAATCCTGTCTCATTACAGAGTACCAGATCTAAGATAGCCTGACCCCTGGTTGGTTCCGCAACGTACTGTTCAAGGAAACTATCCCGGATGCACTCTATGAACTCTTCCTCAGGGCTACCCTGGCCAATTTGCTTTGTCCAATCAATATGAAGGTTAAAATTGCCCATGATTATTGCCGTTCCTTTTTTACAAGCCTCCATTATTTCTTGATTTATACTCCGTCCAACAGTATAGCTACTGTTAGGGGGCCTATAGACTACGCCCACCAGCGACTTTTTCCCCTTATTATTCTTTATCTCCACCCAAACTGATTCAACATCTTGATCCTCTGAGCCAATATCGTTTCTCACTAACGCATTGATCCCATCCTTTACTAACAGTCTGTCCTTCCGAATTGTCAAACACCCCAGAATATTTAGTTCCCAGTCCTGGTTACCTTGCAACCACGTCTCTGTAATGGCTATCTGATCATACCCATTTGTATCTATTTGTGCCGTCAACTCATCTATTTTGTTACGAATGCTGCGTGCATTCAGATAAAGAGCTTTTACCATTTTTTCCTGCTGTGACCCCACTTTCTGATTCACCTTTATGTTTATACATTCTGTCCCTTCCTGGCACGCTCTGGTTTTCATTTCCCCCCGTGCTACCCTGCTCTACTGCCTTCTCCTTATTCTTTGACTTTTTACATTTTCACTCAGCTAACCCCCCCCGCCACCCCCCCATTAATTAGTTTAAAGCCCTCTCTACAGCCCGAGTTATTCGATTTGCCAGGGCCCTAGTCCCAGCACGGTCTAAGTGGAGCCCGTCCCAATGGAACAGCTCCCTCTTACCCCAGTACTGGTGCCAGTGTCCCAGGAACCGAATCCCATTTCTCCCACACCAGCCTTTGAGCCACATGTTTAACTCTCTGATCTTATTTACCCAATGCAAATTTGCTCGTGGCTCGGGTAGTAATCCAGAGATTATTAACTTTAGAGGGGAGTTGAGGAGAACTTTCTTCACCCAGAGGGGGGTGGGGGTCTGGAACTCACGGCCTGAAAGGGTGGTAGAGGCAGAAACCCTCACCACATTTAAAAAGTACTTGGATGTGCACCTGAAGTGCCGTAACCTACAGGGCTACGGACCGAGAGCTGGAAAGTGGGATTAGGCTGGGTAGCTCTTTGTCGGCCGGCGTGGACACGATGGGCTGAATGGCCTCCTTCCGCGCTGTAAATTTCTGTGATTCTATGTATATATGTGCCTTGTATTCAAGATGAGAGATGCCAGTGTTGTGACATGAAATATTTCATTGTCAAACCTGTCTTCCACCGACACTCTGAGACAAGACACAGCACCGTTAGACAGCCCAACCACGCTTCTGCTGCATTAGTTTGACCTTTCGATTTCCCCACTTGCTGCCCGTATGATCTTTGAGTGGAACTATTGATTTGAGCCAAGCAGTGAGCCGTTTTATGCAGCAAATTCAGCACTCGCTGGTGTCTGGGATGCGACCAATATTCCCTTTTGGGTTTTTTTAGGTGTGCGGTCCATTGAATATTTTGTGCACATGCGGGTTTTCAACTGAAAGCCCCGTGAGCAGCCTACGCAGAACTCCAGAGCGCTGCCCCGCTTAAAGGGAACATTGGTCGAGCCTCCCAAAATTATTTCCGGCAGTAACTGTCCTGCTACCCAATAGATTCTTCATTCCCTTTGATACACACTGGGCTCCAGAGGTGAAAGCATTCTGCTCCTTCTTCTCCCGTATGGTAGTAGCAAAGGCAATCGAATGTCAATATCTAAGTCGGATATCCAGGCCAAAGCTCCCGGTGCATTCAGCCTGTGAATTCCCTCTGATGTGCTCCAGGGTCTGATGAGGAGCTCGTTGGGGAGGCTTTAATCTTCCACCTATAGAGAAGGACCCCTCACCTCTTCTGGGCCCAGGGGTAGCACGGGCCCAGCCCACACTGTGCGATATGTGAGCGCACTAGGTCCGTGCAGCAGAGCTGGTCTCCAGTCGTCCTGGTTAACCCTTGCCACTGGACCAAGACCTCGCTCTGTCAAGCCCGTGTGGTGGCTGGTGTGCAACGGTCACCCGACGTTAAAAAAATCCACGCACAGGTATCTTCCACCCTTCAGGATGTAGTTCGGGATCTGGAATATTAGCTCCTTCATTGAAACACCTGTGAACTCATCCCTGTTTGGCGTGGAAGCAAGTCATCCTCGCTTCGAGGGACCGCCTGTGAGAAAAGAGATGGAGAAGGAGGCAGCATTGACTATAACCGGTTCTGAGGGGGTTGATGGTTGCCCACTGTTTGCGAGGAAGGTTTGATCCTTCAGGTTGTACTGTGGGGTCCTCGATAAGGAATCCATTCCGTGGATCGCAGTTCTTCCAAGCATTGGGAGAGGGCTGAAGGGCTTTGGCGACGGTTCAAATTGGCCTCCTAGATTTGGGACGGGTCTCCCAGTATGCTAGCCCACTGACCCGACTCACTTCCCCGCCTCTTTCACTCTCAGATTACCTCGACAACACCTGAAGGAACCTCAGGTTAAGTACAACACACTGTAGTTCTAATTTTATCTTTGCCTTCCTCAGGATCTTTGAGTGGAGGTGCCATTGTGGGGAGCAAACAGCAGAACGCGGATTCCTCGCACAGGATAAGCGACCGGGACTACATCGGATGGATGGACTTCGGCCGACGCAGTGCAGAAGAATATGAATATTCATCGTAAAAAATAATTATAACACCGACGCACTCCTAATTCTGTACAAAAGAAAAACTTTAATTTGGTGTCTTAAAAATTCGTGTTTTAAATTCTCTTTATGATGGTAATAATGTGAATTTGTTTGTAAGATTGTACGCTGCAATATACATAGGCAGGATTTTGCAGAATTGTGTCTGGCTCAGTCCAGGTTCTTTATTAATATTAATACTAATGAAACAAGATTGAAATAATTCAGCATCTCAACTGTCAACGTTTGGTACATCACAATAAACAAAGCAAATGAGAAACTCACAATAAGTTTTCATATTCTATCACATAGAGAATGGATACAAAGAATGATTTTCTTGCTGGAAGGTGAGGGAGTGGGAATATTTCCAGTTCAGGCGTCCAGTGACCGCATCAAGCACTCCCAGGTCAGGTGTGGTACAGAGCGAGGTATCAGTCGTGGCTCAGTGGGCAGCACCCTCGCCTCTGAGTCAGAGGGTTGTGGGTTCAAGTCCCGCTCCAGGAACCTGAGCACGTAAGTCTAGGCTGACACTCCAGTGCAGTGCTGAGGGAGCGCCGCACTGTCGGAGGGGCAGTGCTGAGGGAGCGCCGCACTGTCGGAGGGGCAGTGCTGAGGGAGCGCCGCACTGTCGGAGGGGCAGTGCTGAGGGAGCGCCGCACTGTCGGAGGGGCAGTGCTGAGGGAGCGCCGCACTGTCGGAGGGGCAGTACTGAGGGAGAGCTGCACTGTTGGAGGGGCAGTACTGAGGGAGAGCTGCACTGTTGGAGGGGCAGTACTGAGGGAGAGCTGCACTGTTGGAGGGGCAGTACTGAGGGAGTGCCGCACTGTCAGAGGTGCCATCTTTCTGATGAGACATTAAACTGAGGCCCCGTCTGCTCTCTCAGGTGGATGTAAAAAATCCCATGCCACTATTTCAAAGAAGAGCAGGGGAGTTCTCCCCGGTGTCCTGGAGAAAATGTATTCTTCAATCAACATAACAGAAACAGATTATCTGGTCATTATCACATTGCTGTTTGTGGGAACTGGCTGCTGTGTTTCCCACATTACAACAGTGACTACGCTTTGAGACGTCCGGTGATCGTGAAAGATGCTATACAAATGCAAGTCTTTCTTTCTAAACTCCATATACCTGCCTTTTCCCCATGTCCCGTAAAATCTTTAGTTAACAAAAAAGCTCATATTTAGAATTAACAATTGATCCAGCCTCAATTGCCGTTTGTGGAAGAGAGTTCCAAACCTCTCCCACCCTTTGTGTGTAGAAGTGTTTCCGAATTTCACTCTGCAAAGAGCTGGCTCTAATTTTCAGACTCATCATAGGCAGTCCCTCGGAATCGAGGAAGACTTGCTTTCATTCCTGAAGTGAGTTCTTAGGTGGCTGAACAGTCCAATACAGGAACCACAATCCCTGTCACAGGTGGGACAGACAGTGGTTGAGGGAAAGGGTGGGTGGGACTGGTTTGCCGCACGCTCCTTCCGCTGCCTGTGCTTGGTTTCTGCATGCTCTCGGCAACGAGACTCGAGGTGCTCAGCGACCTCTCGGATGCACTTCCTCCACTTAGGGCAGTCTTTGGCCAGGGACTCCCAGGTGTCGGTGGGGATGTTGCACTTTATCAGGGAGGCTTTGAGGGTGCCCCTGTAACGTTTCCTCTGCCCACCTTTGGCTCGTTTGCTGTGAAGGAGTTCCGAGTAGAGCGCTTGCTTTGGGAGTCTCGTGTCTGGCATGCGGACAATGTGGCCTGCCCAGCAGAGCTGATCAAATGTGGTCAGTGCTTCAATGCTGGGGATGTTGGCCTGGTCGAGGACGCTCACGTTGGTCCTCCCAGGGGATTTGTAGGATCTTGCGGAGACATCATTGGTGATATTTCTCCAGCAACTTGAGGTGTCTACTGTACATGGTCCATGTCTCAGAGCTATACAGGTGGTCGGGTATTACTACAGCCCTGTAGACCATGAACTTGGTGGCAGTTTTGAGGGCCTGGTCTTCAAACACTCTTTTCCTCAGGCGGCCGAAAGCTGCACTGGCGCACTGGAGGCCGTGTGGAATCTCGTCGTTGATGCCTGCTCTTGTTGATAGGAGGCTCCCGCTTCTATAGAATCATAGAATGGTTACAGCACGGAAGGAGGCCATTCAGCCCTTCGAGCCCGTGCTGGCTCTCTCTAAGAGCACCTCAGCCAATCCCACTCCCCCGCCCATTCCCTACACATTTTTAAATTTTAGGTACTTATCCAACTCCCTTTTGAAAGCCGTGATCGAGTCTGACTCCACCAGCCCCAGCCCGAGAATTCCCGACCAGCGGCAAAGTCTGTACAGCACAGGTTCTTTCTATTGAATTGTTCAGGAAATTGAGGAACCAGATTATTTAGTTTTATTGCATCAAGCAATTAATCGACAAATTTCTAACAGATAAAAAACTGTGACGCAGCGAAGTTCGATCCTGGCCAGAAGCAAGAGACGGAATTGTATAATGAGGTCATTAGCGACAAGTCAGAAGGCGGTTACAGCGGTTCCAAAGGCCCTGGCGGAAATACAATCCAGAGTGAGAAAGAGAGAAAGTCAGAAAAAAATCACCAAATTAAAATGAGAGACAGATGTGAAATCATGACAATAAAACTACGGGGAGAACTTTCTAAACACACAATTATATTTCAGTTGGTTTATTGACCAGAGTGACAAGACTCAATCTGTACTGTCTGTAGCTCAACCAGAATATCTCCATCAGCCAACACCAAGGGACACTACATGGTAACAGCCATCAGTCAATAAATGGGTATCCTCTCATTAAATACCTCGTGTCAATGTATATTTTAATCTATACATCAGTGTCAGTGTGGCTCAGTGGGCAGCACTCTCTCACCTCAGAGTCAGGAGGTTGTGGGTTCAAGTCCCACTCCAGGGACTTGAGCACAAAAATCTAGGCTGACACTCCATTGCAGTACTGAGGGAGCACCGTACTATCGGAGGGGCAGCACTGAATGAGTGCCGCACTGTCGGAGGGGCAGTACTGAGGGAGCGCCGCACTGTCGGAGGGGCAGTACTGAGGGAGCGCCGCACTGTCGGAGGGGCAGTACTGAGGGAGCGCCGCACTGTCGGAGGGGCAGTACTGAGGGAGCGCCGCACTGTCGAAGGAGCAGTACTGAGGGAGCTCCGCACTGTCGGAGGTACCATCTTTCGGATGAGACGTTAAACCGAGGCCCCGTCTGCTCTCTCAGGTGGATGTAAAAGATCCCATGGCACCATTTTGAAGAAGAGCAGGGGAGTTCTTCCCGGTGTCCTGAGGCCAATATTTATCCCTCAACCAACATCACTAAAACAGATTATCTGGTCATTATCACATTGCTGTGTGTGGGAGCTTGCTGTGTGCAAATTGGCTGCTGCGTTTCCCACATTACAACAGTGACTACACTTCAAAAAGTACTTCATTGGCTGTGAAGCGCTTTGGGAAGTCCAGTGGTCGTGAAAGGCGCTATAGAAATGCAAGTCTTTCCTGTTATACAATAGAGAGACGTACAAATTATAAAAGGATTGTTGAGACCTACAATTGCGTTGGGTACAAATGTGCATTTGGACAGTACGGTTACCTTAGTCTGCAGCTAGCCTGCTCTGTGAACACAGTAATCCTCGGATGGAGATTGTGCAAAGTCTTGCATTGAGCAACTATCAGGTGATAGAGCGCTCTCTGCTGGCCAGCGAACTGCCACTGCACCTCACTGAAGCTCAGTCGCTTGAACGTGAATCACTGAGGCCCTCATTTGGATGTTTGGAATTAAATGTGCCACGTCTAGATTTAAAAACATTTTTTAATCAGCACCACAGCCCAGAAAGGGCTGTGGATGCTGAGTCGTTGAGTATATTCAAGGCTGAGATCGATAGATTTTTGGACTCTCGGGGAATCGAGGGATATGGGGATCGGGCGGGAAAGTGGAGTTGAGGTCAAAGGTCAGCCGTGATCTTATTGAATGGCAGAGCAGGCTCGAGGGGCCGAATGGCCGACTCCTGCTCCTAATTCTTATGTCCTTATTAATATTCAGCATTTACTAACTTGAGCCAGTAACCTACTTTTGACCCCTGCAAAAGGGGTTGCAAAAAAACTGACTTGACACGACCTTTGACCCAGTAGGGTCCAACATGGCGGATCAACCGTGTGCCCCAGGGGGAGAGGTTTGCCCGCCCCCATGAATAGATCGCGGACAGCGGCGTTATTCTGGCGCTGCACGCTGATTATTGTTATCGCGGTGTTCAGCCCAACGCTCAACTCAGTGACGGCCCAGCAATGTCTCTGAGGGATGATGGGACTCGAGGCACCAGCAGTATTTATATAGCGCCTTTAACTTGAGCACAAAAATCTAGGCTGATAGTCCAGTGCAGTACTGAGGGAATGCCGCACTGTCGGAGGGGCAGTACTGAGGGAGCGCTGCACTGTCGGAGGGGCAGTACTGAGGGAATGCTGCACTGTCGGAGGGGCAGTACTGAGGGAGCGCTGCACTGTCGGAGGGGCAGTACTGAAGGAATGCCGCACTATCGGAGGGGCAGTACTGAGGGAGCGCCGCACTGTCGGAGGGGCAGTACTGAGGGAGTGCCGCACTGTCGGAGGGGCAGTACTGAGGGAGCGCTGCACTGTCGGAGGGGCAGTACTGAGGGAGTGCCGCACTGTCGGAGGGGCAGTACTGAGGGAATGCTGCACTGTCGGAGGGGCAGTACTGAGGGAGCGCTGCACTGTCGGAGGGGCAGTACTGAGGGAATGCCGCACTATCGGAGGGGCAGTACTGAGGGAGCGCCGCACTGTCGGAGGGGCAGTACTGAGGGAGCGCCGCACTGTCGGAGGGGCAGTACTGAGGGAGTGCTGTACTGTCGGAGGGGCAGTACTGAGGGAGTGCTGTACTGTCGGAGGGGCAGTACTGAGGGAGCGCCGCACTGTCGGAGGGGCAGTACTGAGGGAGTGCTGTACTGTCGGAGGGGCAGTACTGAGGGAGCACCGCACTGTCGGAGGTGCTGTCTTTCAGATGAGCCGTTAAACCGAGGCTCCGTCTGCTCTCTCGGGCGGATGTAAAAGATCCCATGGCACTATTTTGAAGAAGAGCAGGGGAGTTCTCCCCGGTGTCCTGGGGCCAATATTTATCTCTCAATCAACATCACTAAAACAGATTATCTGGTCGTTATCACATTGCTGTGTGTGGGAGCTTGCTGTGCGCAAATTGGCTGCCGCGTTTCCCACATTACAACAGTGACTACACTCCAAAAGTACTTCATTGGCTGTAAAGTGCTTTGGGACGTCTGGGTTTGTGAAAGGCGCTATAGAAATGCAAGTCTCTCTCTCTCTTTCTTTCACATCCTGTTGCAGCAGGTTATTCCGGTATCAGGTGGTAGTCTGCACATCCACTTCATTCTGTCCCGGGACCGTTAATAGCTGGAAACTAATGCGCTGTACTTCAGGTATTACAATGTAACCCAGTGGCCATAATCATTACTGCAACAGTAGTCAATCTTGAAATGGAATATGCTCCTCGTGCAGAAGTAAAAAGATGAGTTTAAATCACGATGAAAGAAATTAGGAAAATAAAAGTAATTGTACAAGGATTAGGTATGTTTCCCCGGGCAGGGGTGTCTAAAACTATCGGTCACAGTCGCAGGATAATTGGATTTGTCCTGCTTTTTGTGGACAGGACATACCTGGGCAGTTTTCCACATTGTCGGGTAGATGCCAGTGTTGTAGCTGTACTGGAACAGCTTGGCCAGAGGCGCGGCTAGTTCTGGGACACAAGGAAAGGGAATACACATTAAATGGTAGGGCACTGGGAACTGTAGCGGGACATCATCACAGGCAGTCCCTCGGAATCGAGGAAGACTTGCTTCCACTCTAAAAGTGAGTTCTCAGGTGACTGAACAGTCCAATACGGGAATTACAGTCTCTGTCACAGGTGGGACAGACAGTGGTTGAGGGAAGGGGAGGGTGGGACTGGTTTGCCGCACGCTCCTTCCGCTGCCTGCGCTTGGTTTCTGCATGCTCTCGGACGGCCGAAGGCTGCACTGGCGCACTGGAGGCGGGGTTGAATCTCCGCATCGATGCCTGCTCTTGTTGATAAGAGGCTCCCGAGAAAGGGGAAATGGTCCACGTTGTCCAGGGCCGTGCCGTGGATCTTGATGACTGGGGGGCATGCTGTGCGGTGAGGACAAGCTGATGGAGACCTTTGTCTTACGGATGTTTAGCGTAAGGCCCATGCTTTCATACACCTCAGTAAATACGTTGAGCATACCCTGGAGTTCGGCCTCTGTATATGCGCAGACGCAGGCATTGTCTGCGTACTGTAGCTCGACGACAGAGGTTGGGGTGATCTTGGACCTGGCCTGGATACAGCGCAGGTTGACCAGGTTCCCTCTGGTTCTGTAGTTTAGTTCCACTCCAGCGGGGAGCTTGTCGACTGAGGTGGAGCAAGGCAGCGAGGAAGATTGAGAAGAGGGTTGGGGCGATGACGCAGCCCTGTTTGACCCCGGTCCGGACGTGGATTGGGTCTGTAATGGATCCGTTGGTAAGGATCACGGCCTGCATCTCGTCGTGGAGCAGGCGGAGGATGTTAACGAATCTGTTGGGGGCTTCTGAAACGGAGGAGGACGCTCCATAGACCCTCACGGGTTGACAGTGTCACAGGTCTTTGTAAGGTCGAAGGCGGCTATGTATAAGGGATGGCGCTGCTCCCTGCATTTTTCCTGCGCTGCAAAGATCATGTTCGTTGTGCCCTGGAGGGGACGAAATCCGCACTGCGACTCCGGGGGGAGTTCCTCGGCCACAGGGAGAAGAGAACTCTAGCGACGACTTTCCTAGCTGATAGCAGGGAGATTCCTCTGTAGTTGCTGCAGTCAGACTTGTCCCCTTTTTTAAAGATGGTCACGATCACTGCATCTCTGAGATCTCCCAGCGTGCTCTCCTCCCTCCAGATGAGAGAGATGAGGTCATGTATCTGCGCCAACAGTGCCTCCCCGCCATATTTTAGCGCCTCAGCAGGAATTTCATCCGCTCCCGTAGCCTTGTTATTCTTGAGCTGTTTAATGGTTTTCCCTATCTCGTGCAGTGTTGGGGTCTCACTGAGGTGGTGGCGGGTCGCATGCTGTGGGATGGAGTCGGGAACACTCGAGTCAAAGGCAGAGTCTCGATTGAGAAGATCTTCGAAGTGCTCCTTCCAGCGAGCCCTGACTGCCTCAGTGTCCTTGATGAGTGTTTCCCCGTTCTTAGCCAGCAGTGGGGTGGGGCCTTGGGTGTTTGGACCATAGGTGGCCTTGACTGCGATGAATAATCCTCGCGTGTCGTGGCTGTCGGCCAGTTGTTGTATCACCTGCGCTTTCTCCATCCACCACCTGTTCTTTAGGTCCCGGGTTTTTTGTTGGACCTGAGCCTTAAGCCATCTGTAACGTTGCTTTGCTGCTCTCGGAGCTGGGTTGTTGCTTAAGGCTCAGAAATGCTCTGCGCTCGCGATCTATTAGCTCTTGGGATACTGAGAAGTGTAGAGGAACAAAGGGACCTGGGAGTGCAGGTCCACAGATCCCTGAAGGTAGCAGGCCAGGTAGATGTGGTTAAGAAGGCATACGGAATGCTTGCCTTTATTAGCTGAGGCATAGAATATAAGAGCAGGGGAGTTAGGTTGGAACTGTATAAAACACTGGTTAGGCCACAGCTGGAGTACTGCGTGCAGTTCTGGTCACAGCATTACAGGAAGGACGTGATTGCACTGGAGAGGGTACAGAGGAGGTTTACGAGGATGTTGCCGGGACTGGAGAATCTAAGCTATGAGGAGAGGTTGGATAGGCTGGGGTTTCATTGGAACAGAGGAGGCCGAAAGGGAGACCTCATTGAGGTGTATAAAATGATGAGGGGCCTGGATAGAGTGGATAGGAAGGACCTATTTCCCTTAGCAGAGGGGTCAACAACCAGGGGGCATAGATTTAAAGTAATTGGTTGAAGGATTAGAGGGGATTTGAGGGGAAATGTCTTCACCCAGAGGGTGGTGGGGGTCTGGAACTCACGGCCTGAAAGGGTGGTAGAGGCAGAAACCCTCACCACATTTAAAAAGTACCTGGATGTGCACCTGAAGTGCCGTAACCTACAGGGCTACGGACCGAGAGCGGGAAAGTGGGATTAGGCTGGGTAGCTCTTTGTCGGCCGGCTCGGACATGATGGGCCGAATGGCCTCCTTCTGTGTGGAAAATGTCTATGATTCTATAAGGGGTCGGCCATTTAGGACTGAGGAGGAATTTCTTCACTCAGAGGGTGGTGAATCTTTGGAATTCTCTGCCCCAGAGGGCTGTGGATGCTGAGTCGTTGAGTATATTCAAGGCTGAGATCGATAGATTTTTGGACTCTCGGGGAATCGAGGGATATGGGGATCGGGCGGGAAAGTGGAGTTGAGGTCGAAGATCAGCTGTGATCTTATTGAATGGTGGAGCAGGCTCGAGGGGCCGAATGGCCAACTCCTGCTCCTTTTGATATTCAGCATTTACTGCCTTGAACCAGTAACCTACAAAATGAATTTTTACCCCTGCAAAAGGCTTTGCAAAAAATTGACTTGACACAACCATTCACCCAGTAGGGTCCAACGCAGCTGATCACCCCTCTGCCCTTGGGTGTGGGAGCTATGGCAACCACATTACCTGCTCAGCCAGGCCCCCTGCTGGGTGCCCTGAATGGAAGCTGTTGAAGTTGGGAAGATGCAGTTGTGGGACATGGCCGACTGGTCTACAATTGGATCGTTGAAGCTTGAAATCTCTCCGGCTGGGCGAAGGTTTGTGTCATGTATTCAACCAGCATTGTAACCCATGTATAAACTGACCTAAGTTGTACACTGTGAGAACAATGCCCACTAGGTGGGAGACACTCCTAACCTGGACCTTCAGGTATAAAAGGGGAAGCTCCACCCACCTTCATCACTTGAGTGCTAAGGAATAAAGGACAGGTCACAGACTGACCTTCTCTCAAGCATGGGCCTCGTGTGCATTTATACTGTGTAGTAAGGACGTATCAATGGCGACAAGAAACTTGGATTTAAACCACGCGAGCATGGCCACTAGCAGAACAGACGAGAGGTACTGTGTTAAGGAATGGTTGGGACAGAGATTCAACATTGTTAAAGCAGCACACAGTTCCCCAGGCAGACAAGGGCAGTCGGGCATGCCCCAACATGTAGTCGAACCCAGGGGGGGAGTTCGACAGAGACAATGGCAAGCTGAACAGCGATTCACGCCATTGCAAGGGACAACGTGGCCAGTAATGGGGCCATCAACATCTGTTAATGGTGCACTCAAGGACAATAACAGGGGCAGTCAGGGATGATCGACTAGCAAGGGACCTTTTGTTTCCAACAACAGCTCATGCTGGAGGTATGGAGGCACACATTCAGCTGGAGTTTGCAGAGATGAGCAAAATACCTGCAGAAATTGCAGAAATGGACACTGGGGGAAATCACTGGAAGCTGAAGTTCAGCGAGTTCATGTGGAGCACGTATACAGTTCATACACCAGGACGCCACAGATAATGATGAAAGTGCTCCTCAATGGCATCCCAGTATCAATGGAGCTAGACACGGGTGCCAGCCAGTCCCTGATGGGTATCAAACAGTTCGAAAAGTTGTGGGCATCCAAGGCCAGGAGGCCAAAATTATCGCCAATTGACGCACAGCTACGGACTTACACAAAGCAGATCATTCCGGTGCTAGGCAGCGCCACGGTAGTCGTGACCCACAAAGATTCGGAGAACAGGTTGCCACTCTGGATTGTCCCAGGGGATGGTCCTGCACTACTGGGGAGGAGTTGGCTTGCTGTCATGAACTGGAAATGGGGCGATGTCAATGCAATTTCCTCTGTGGAGCGAGTATCATGCTCACAGATCATGGACAAATTTGACTCATTATTTCAACCCGGCATTGGCACTTTCATGGGAGCCAAGGTAGTGATTCACATAAACCCGGACGCCAGACCAGTACACCACAAGGCCAGAGCAGTGCCGTACGTGATGCGGGAAAAGATAGGAGGCGAATTGGACCGCCTGTTGAGGGAAGGCATCATCTCGCCAGTCGAATTCAGTGACTGGGCGAGCCCGATTGTGCCGGTGCTCAAGGCGGATAGGTCGGTCAGGATATATGGTGATTACAAGGCCACCATCAATCGGGTGTCACTCCAAGACCAGTACCCGCTACCGAGAACGGAGGACCTCTTTGCAACGCTATCCGGTGGCAAACTTTTTTCAAAATTGGACCTGACCTCAGCTTACATGACCCAGGAGCTGGCGAGTGAGTCGAAGAAGCTGACCAGCATCACGACACACAAGGGGTTGTTTGAGTACAACAGATGTCCGTTCGAGATTCACTCGGCCGCCGCGATCTTTCAGCGAAATATGGAAAGCCTCCTCAAGTCGATTCCAGGGACGGTCGTTTTTCAGGACGACATCCTCATCACGGGTTACGATACTGAAGAACACCTCCACAACCTGGAGGAGGTGCTATGCAGACTGGACCGGGTAGGTCTGCGACTGAAAAAGGCAAAGTGCGTCTTCCTAGCTCCAGAGGTAGAATTCCTGGGGATGAGGGTAGCAGCAGACGGGATCAGCCCTACTGCATCCAAGATGGAAGCGATCCAGAGAGCACCCAGACCCCGTAATACGACGGAGCTGCGTTCATTCCTGGGGCTCCTGAACTATTTTGGTAACTTTCTTCCCAAATTGAGCACGCTGCTAGAGCCGCTACACGTGCTTCTACGCAAAGGTCGTGAATGGGTCTGGGGGGCACAGCCAGGAAAGGGCTTTTAATAGAGCACGCAATTTGTTATGTTCCAGCAATCTGTTAACGCTATATGACCCATGTAAGAAACTTGTGTTAACGTGCGATGCGTCGTCCTATGGTGTCGGGTGTGTGTTGCAGCATGTCAATGCCAAGGGTCAGTTACAGCCGGTAGCTTATGCCTCTAGGAGTCGGTCCCAGGCAGAAAGGGGTTACGGGATGGTAGAAAAGGAGGCGCTCGCATGTGTATATGCGGTAAAGAAAATGCACCAGTACCTGTTTGGCAGGAAATTTGAGCTGGAGACAGATCACAAACCCCTAACGTCCCTTTTGGCCGACAACAAGGCCATAAATGCAAACGCATCGGCCCGCATACAGAGGTGGGCACTCACGTTAGCCGCCTATGACTACACAATTCGGCACAGACCGGGCACCGAAAACTGCACCGATGCACTCAGCAGGCTCCCACTAGCCACCACTGAGGGGGCTACCGAGCATGGTGCTGAGATGGTCATGGCTGTTGAAGCTTTCGGAAGCGAAGGCTCACCCGTGACAGCCCATCAGATTAAAGTCTGGACAAATAGAGACCCGCTATTGTCTCTAGTCGAGAAATGTGTCCTGAATGGGGACTGGGCAGCCACGTACAGGGCATGCCCTGAGAAATTTAAACCATTTCACAGGTGCAAGGATGAACTCTCGATTCAGGCCGATTGCGTACTGTGGGGAAACCGAGTAGTCATGCCCCAGATGGGCAGAGAGGTGTTCATCAGAGAACTCCACAATGGGCACCCGGGCATTGTCACGATGAAGGCAATTGCCAGGTCACACGTTTGGTGGCCAGGGATAGACACAGATCTGGAACTTTGTGTTCGCAGGTGCAACACGTGTGCCCAGCTGGGCCATGCACCCAGGGAAGCCCCCCTTAGCCCCTGGCCATGGCCCGCCAAGCCTTGGTCACGCATCCATGTGGACTACGCAGGTCTTTTCACGGGGAAAATGTTTTTGGTTGTAGTAGACGCCTACTCCAAATGGATCGAGTGTGACATTTTAAATTCAAGCACATCCTCTGCTATGGTAGAAAGTCTACGGGCAATGTTCGCCGCCCACGGTCTACCGGACATCTTGGTCAGTGACAATGGCCCGTGCTTCACAAGCACTGAATTCCAGGACTTCATGGCAGGCAATGGAATCAACCATGTCAGAACGGCACCGTTCAAGCCGGCCTCAAACGGCCAGGCAGAACGAGCAGTGCAGATAATCAAACAGGGGATGCTCAGAATCCAAGGGGGTTCCCTACAAAGGCACTTATCACGCCTCCTGTTGGCCTATAGATCCCGACCATACTCGCTCACAGGGGTTCCACCCGCAGAGCTACTAATGAAAAGGACGCTCAAAACCCGATTATCCCTTATACATCCCACCATGAAAGAAATTGTCGAGAGCAGGCGCCAGTCACAATATCACTACCATGACAGGAATGCGAGGGCGCGATGTATTGATGTAAATGATCCTGTTTTTGTCCTCAACTACGCTGCAGGGCTCAAATGGCTCGCAGGCACTGTGGTTGCCAAAGAGGGAAATAGGATTCTGGTAGTTAAACTTACCAATGGATAAATCTGCCGTAAACACGTGGATCAAACTAAAAGGAGGTTCAGCAACCCCATAGAAGAAGCAGAGGAAGAACACGACGTAGAGTTTACTCCACCACAGGTGACCAAACACCGGAACCAAGTGGAGGAGAGCCCAGTCACTGTGGGCAGTCTGGACAGGCCTGAGGCACCGCAAACAGCAGACACTCAGGCCAGCGCCCAACAACCGGAGCCCCAACTCAGAGCCAGTCTGATGAGGGTCAACGAATCAATGTAACTTCACTGATAGCAGTCAGCACAATCGGTGGGTCTGTAGGAGGGGTGCAAACTGTATAATTGTAATTGTAAAACCTCTGATCGGGGAAGTGTTCATAGGACTTCCCTAGCATGCTTGAATAAAAACCGGTTGAACCGAAGGTTTAGTCTGAGTGATTCCGTGGTTGCGAGTGTCGATTCCTTATTTCAGGGAGGCCATCTCAAGCAAGAGAAGTCCAATTACCCCAACACTCTGTATGCAAGTCGCTTCCCCCATCTACTGCAGCTCTCCCAGCGTCTCGGTACGATTCTGGACTGGTGTCTTTGCCGACATATTCCTATCTTTGTCACAACACAGGCAATGCACAAAGGTGGTGGCCAAAGTCACGGGTCAGAGGTGGGTGCTGTGCCCAGCCGCTGGGTCAACGTACACGGGCAAAAACACACAGTCGGGCGGAGGCTGGGGCCTGGGATTGATCGGTGGGACGGAGGTGGTGAAGGTTGTGGGGTGGGGGGGTGGGGTGCGGGGAGGGGGGCAGTACACAACTCGGGGGTGGGGGATGGGGACGGTTTTTGAAATACTGAGGGCTGAATTTTAATGGGGAAGCCGGGTTGGAAAACCCAAGAGAACGGGTTGCCCACAGGCCCTGCTGAGTTTAACAGCAGCAACTCCCCTGCAGCCAGCCAGGTAGGCCTGCGGAGCTAGGCCGGAGAGAGGAGTGAGAGAGCGCGGGGCAAGAGGGTGGGGGAGTGTGGGTGAGGATCGGTGGGAGGAGGACCGAGTGGGGGGGGGGGGGGGGGGGGAGTTGGAGGGGGAGAAGCTCTCTCTAAGACATGCGGAAATCACCTGACTGCAGCCCCGTGTCTCTGTCAGATGATACTTTTATATCCCAAAACTTGCCAATCTGCCCAGTGCATGCGTGTCCCAAACTGTATGAGTAATGGGCCCAGTTCTTTTCTTCATTTCTTCTCATCAACAGTCGGTTAAATCATCGGCGGCACAGCCTGCAGACGCTGCCGTTTTTCTCCTGTTGGCTCCACGGGTTGATCCTGTCAGGGGCCGCTTGCTCCCGTGCCTTGCTGATTCAACAGCTTTACAACATTCTCAACAGTCTCCCGGCCTCCCCGGAGCATGCGGGTTCATTAAATTTGGTCAATTCTGAGTTTAGCCAAGTTACAGCAAATTTATACAACACAAAATGGTGTATTCTTACACCTCGTGTGTGTGTGTGTGTGGGGTTGGGGGGTGGGGGGGGGGGCAGGGAAGATCGGAGGCCTCGTTGGGGGGAGGGGTATCTCTGATCGTGGGAGCTGAGGGGGGCACACTAGATCCAGGAATTCGGTGTAAAGGCACTTGACTCCTGGATCCAGAAATCCTCGCCTTCCAGTAGCTGGTGGGTTTCACGAGGCCAGAGTTAAACGGAGATTAAAGCAGAGGCTCCAAGCCTCATTATTCACCCTAAATCTCTTCATATAAACTTTTCCTTCATTAAAAAGCAACCAGGCGCCACAACTAAAACCACCAGTAGAGTAATAGGTCAGCCGTGGCTCAGTGGGCAGCACCCTCGCCTCCGAGTCAGAAGGTTGTGGGTTCAAGTCCCACTCCAGGGAGTTGAGCACAAAATCTAGGCTGACACTCCCAGTGCAGTACTGAGGGAGTGCTGCATTGTCGGAGGGGCAGTACTGAGGGAGCGCCGCACTGTCGGAGGGGCAGTACTGAGGGAGTGCCGCACTGTCGGAGGGGCAGTACTGAGGGAGCGCCGCACTTTCGGAGGGGCAGGACTGAGGGAGCGCCGCACTGTCGGAGGGGCAGGACTGAGGGAGTGCCGCACTGTCGGAGGGGCAGGACTGAGGGAGCGCCGCACTGTCGGAGGGGCAGGACTGAGGGAGCGCCGCACTGTCGGAGGGGCAGGACTGTTGGAGGGGCAGTACTGAGGGAGTGCCGCACTGTCGGAGGGGCAGTACTGAGGGAGTGCTGCACTGTCGGAGGGGCAGTACTGAGGGAGCGCTGCACTGTCGGAGGTGCTTTCTTTCGGATGAGACATTAAACCGAGGTCTCAGGTGGATGTCAAAGATCCTATTGCTGGAAATACACAACATTTTTCTGGCGATTATTTGCTGCTTTTCAATGAAAGGACATTTTGTCTTATAATCAGATTTAGCTTCTTTTTTTAAATAAAGACACTTCCCCACACCTTGTGAGGACCAACGCCCCACAGACACACCCACCTCAGGAGTATTAATGAGATCAATCTCGGGCCCGCACAGTTAAACAGTAATCCAGCAAAACATTTTAATTCTGCAATCTGTTACATGATGTACCGGTACATTTCGAGGTATGCATCAGAACTGTGGTGACATAATAAAACAATTTCACCCAATACTTTGGTTTAAAACCTATAAACATAACTTTTAAATAATGAATATTAAGTGAGTGTGTATTATGAACAAAATGGGCTGCGACGTTAAATCTCTGCAGTGATCCTAATTGCAATTCATAACTGCGAGAGATTTTTAAAAATTAAATGCACCAACGCTGGAGATTTGAAGTAAAAACACAAAATGTGAGAAATGTGAAAGATCTGGTGGCAACAGTATGAGGAAAACAGGGCAATATTCATAGTAGGACCCTTCCTTCGAAGCTCGCCGTTACTCCCAGCGACTGCACTGATGTATATATTTATCTGGTTATGATCAGCCACATTTCATTCTCCCCCTTTTCACTTTTGTTCCCACCCTCCCCTTCCCTCAACCACTGTCTGTCCCACCTGTGACAGGGACTGTGGTTCCCGTATCGGACTGTTCAGTCACCTAAGGACTCATGTTAAGAGTGGAAGCAAGTCTTCCTCGATTCCGAGGGACTGCCAATGAGGATTCCTCCCGACGATACTGACTCTTGTTGGGTTACAATTACACGGGCAGAGTGCAATTTCCAAGTTACCCACTGGGCCCATTTCCTTCAGGTGAGATTCCCGCCAGCAGGAGACGGCTTTGACCAATGGTGGTGGCAGAGGGCAAAGGAAGGGCCAGAATAGCGGAGCAGTACTGAGGGAGCGCCGCACTGTCGGAGGGGCAGTACTGAGGGAGTGCCGCACTGTCGGAGGGGCAGTACTGAGGGAGCGCCGCACTGTCGGAGGGGCAGTACTGAGGGAGCGCCGCACTGTCGGAGGGGCAGTACTGAGGGAGCGCCGCACTGTCGGAGGGGCAGTACTGAGGGAGTGCCGCACTGTCGGAGGGGCAGTACTGAGGGAGCGCCGCACTGTCGGAGGGGCAGTACTGAGGGAGCGCCGCACTGTCGGAGGGGCAGTACTGAGGGAGTGCCGCACTAACGGAGGGGCAGTACTGAGGGAGTGCCGCACTGTCGGAGGGACAGTACTGAGGGAGTGCAGCACTGTCGGAGGGGCAGTACTGAGGGAGTGCAGCACTGTCGGAGGGGCAGTACTGAGGGAGTGCAGCACTGTCGGAGGGGCAGTACTGAGTGAGCGCCGCACTGTTGGAGGGGCAGTACTGAGTGAGCGCTGCACTGTTGGAGGGGCAGTACTGAGGGTGTGCCGCACTGTCGGAGGGGCAGTACTGACGGAGTGCCGCACTGTCGGAGGGGCAGTACTGACGGAGTGCCGCACTGTCGGAGGGGCAGTACTGAGGGAGGGCTGCACTGTCGGAGGGGCAGTACTGAGGGAGTGCCGCAATGTCGGACAGTACTGAGGGAGCGCCGCACTGTCGGAGGGGCAGTACTGAGGGAGTGCTTCACTGTCAGAGGGGCAGTACTGAGGGAGGGCTGCACTGTCGGAGGTGCCATCTTTCGGATGAGATGTTAAACCGAGGCCCCGTCTGCTCTCTCAGGTGGATGTAAAAGATCCCACAGCACTATTTTAAAGAAGAGCAGGGGAGTTATCCCCAGTGTCCTGGGGCCAATATATAGCCCTCAACTAACAGAGGGGTCAATAACCAGGGGGCATAGATTTAAAGTAACTGGGGGGAGGATTAGAGGAGATTTGAGGGTGGTGGGGGTCTGGAACTCACTGCCTGAAAGGGTGGTAGAGGCAGAAACCCTCACCACATTTAAAAAGTACCTGGATGTGCACCTGAAGTGCCGTAACCTACAGGGCTACGGACCGAGAGCTGGAAAGTGGGATTAGGCTGGATAGCTCTTGGTTGGCCGTCGTGGACACGATGGGCCAAATGGCCTCCTTCTGTGCTGTAAACTTCTATATTTCTATGACCATCACTAAAACAGATTGTCTGGTTATTATCGTCTTGCTGTGTGTGGGAGCTTGCTGTGTGTAAATTGACTGCCGCATTTCCCACATTACAACAGTGACTACACTCCAAGAAGTACTTCATTGGCTGTAAAGCGCTTCGAGACATCCGGTGGTCATGAAAGGCACTATATAAATGCAAGTCTTTCTTTCTTTGGATTTTTTGCCTGACAATAGGGTGAAGACCAACTTATTTCTGTACCCATTACAGTGAAGAATGAAGAAGAACAGACAGTTTGGCAGTTTACATTGATTTATTGAAACCTATCGGTAGACAAACAGGTGCTATTGTAACCTCCTCGTTCATTAGATCGCATTCTTACATGTGTTGATGTGTGTGTGTGTGTGTGTGAGAACCCTGATTTGTCGAGCGATTTCCCTGCATTGTGTGTTTGCTGTTGGCATTACCCTATCTTCAGGCGACAGAAGATGTATAGAGCGTCGTTAAGGGCAACTCGCTGCTTTTTCTGACATTCGAAAATGCTTTTTTTCCCCTCCAAATTGATAGAAATTCAAGTTAGCGGCAATCAACTTGTACCAACAATCTCTAAAACTGGAAACTAAATGTCAGTATTTACTTAAAAAATAAACTTGCACAAATATGAAATCATGGAGGTATTTAAAACTCATGCAGGGGGTAGCCTATTCTGTATAAAGGTACATTATACCATCGAAGGCCACCGGTCAGACTAAACTTCAAATCAGACTGTGAGGAGACTGAGGAAAACGTGTATTTACAACTCAGAGTGCTGACAGGAATTGTGTGTTTAAGGTACCCTCTCCCTCACCGTGCATCAATTCAAGTAAATGTACATGTCACACAAACACGGCGTTTTTGTAATAGTTACTAGTGCTAATCTTACTCTGTTGCACACATCTACAAACTATGGTTTATCACCCTTCGACACGGAGGTCAGTACTTGGATAAATGCCGCCTTCAAAAAACAACAGTTCAAGTTAATAGCAAAAAACAGACACTTTAAAAATGATGCTGCTTACCATGAAAACAAGTCAAGTTTTCCTTAAAATACAGTGCATTCGTTAAAATGGTTTCCTCTTGTAATGCTGTGTGTCCAGAACAGGCACAAAGCGATTACACCGATAGGGACTGCTTTGTTTGGTCAAAGCCGGTCCAAGTCTCTGATTGTACTGTGGAGCAAAGTTATCATTTTGTTATACAGTGCAAAAATTCAACCTACCTGCCTTAATTAAAAAGTTCTTTGAACATCCACTTCAATGTGAGCGCATGTTCTAAATCACACAAGAGTACTTCCTTAATATATATATATATATATATATATATATACACACATCTATGTATAGCTAGAACTTTAAATTAAATTAGTTGCTTACAATGAATTCAGGACCACAAATCTATGTACATATTATACAACAGTTGTTCCTATTCCAATCAGGCACTAAGTCAATGTATCAAACACTGAAAGTGAGTATATTTGATAACTGATCAAGGCTGCGTTCACAGTCACTGCAGGGTAGTCTGTTTGGGCAATTTGGCCCCCATTAGAATTCCCGAACTCATTGGGGAAGGCCCCTTCATCTGCATGCTGGCGCCCACCATGGTGGGAAAGCTGTGATTCCTCCGGATGCCGGTGTTAAGCTGAATCCCTGCAATGGCGCCAGCGACCACTTGTGGGCAGCCTAGAGCCAGGCTCTCGCCCACCAGCGAGCCCGGGGCAAAAGCCCTCATTGGCCCTTGGGCCCTGTTCAGAAGGGCTCCCCTCTCGTCTGTCGCCGAAGGCTCGTGCGTTGGCGATGCTCCTGGCTGGACGACTTTGGCAATGCCCAGCCTCTTCACTTTGTCCACCAGGTTGATTTTGGCGATGCTCAGGTCGGTCTGGCTCTCGTTGTGTTTGACCAGCTTGTCCCCTCTCATCTCCTTCAGCATGGAGCTGGCCGGCTTGGAGGCCAGGAAGTTGTCATAATGACCGCAGGTCCCTTTGTACTCGAAAGGGGAGGGGGACGGGCCGAGCGAATGCAGCGGCGAGTTGGGAGGGGTGGAGGGGACAATGGTGGGTTTGGGAGTGTAAAGGCTGGCGTTCCCCATCCTGTCCCAGCTGTACGGGTTGTACACGGCTGCCGAGATTCCTCGCTCCTTCAACAGCCTCACCAGGCCCAACGAGGTGCTCATTGTGGTCGTGGCCTCCCGCAGGTTGGTGAAGGACTCCGCCAGGCTCAAGCGGCGAGGAGTACACGGAGTATCGGCCGGTGTGGATTTGAAATTGCTCAGGTTCCCACAGGCTGGTGCAGGAGCAGAGTTAAGGCTGAAGAATGGGGAGAAAAAAAATCCACAAAACTTAACGGAAGGCCATTGCCCGCATAAATTAGGTCATTGACGTAACAGCTTCCGACACGTGTAGCTCTACACTAACATTTTACATCAAGTGTCTGTTAATAACTGGCTGGCTTAAGAATTAATGTATAAATAATCCCAGAATGGTTAAGTACATCTCAGAAGGTATCACACAGCAAGATTCAGTTCAAGCAATATCTGTTAACACGTGCATGCTTCAGTTAATAAACCGTGCGTTAGTTAGGGGTTTTAGTACATCACAGTCCGCATCAAACACAAGAAAGCAAGACACAGATTTGCAGACAAACCCTCCCCCAGCACGGCCAATTCATAACCTCGGGACTTGCCACGTGAGGGCCAGGGGATTTGCTACAGATAGGCAAAGTGTGAAAGCAAGCATCAGAAGGCCTCTTTGGCAAGTGTCCCCCCACCGCCCAGCTCAAGGTCAGAATTAGCTGAAGAGACCTGGCTGCTTAGCCTCGTAGAGATGATACAAGTCGTTCCGTGAGAGACAGGAACAGAAGGACGGACAAAACAAGAGGACAAGAGAAAGAGGTGCACGGGTTCACTAGCGTTTGATTTTGTCACTCGTTTCTGGCAATTAATTGTTAATTCAGGACATTTTGTTCAAGCGACTGAGCAGTGAGCACCTAGCGTAAATGAGGTGTCCTCCCGGCTCACGTGGTTGGTTAAAAAACCGACAGGAAGTTGTCACATTGATCAGCTGACTTTCGCAAACTGTGAGGAAAGTGCTGATTTTCACACCGAAAAACTAAGAGTTTACCACAACACGGTTCCACAATACTTTCCCACGCTATCTGGGGGGGGGCGGAATTTAAATTCAACATAAATAAACCTGGAATAAAAAGCTAGTATCAGTTCTGGTGACCATGAAACTACCAGATTGTTGTAAAACCCATCGGGTTCACTAACATCCTTTAGGGAAGGAAATCTGCCGCCCTTACCCGGTCTGGCCTATATGTGACTCCAGACCCACAGCAATGTGGCTGACACTTTGCCGCCCTCTGAAATGGCCGAGCGAGACACCACCTTCTAGGGCAGTTAGGGACGGGCAATAAATGCCGGCCTTGCCAGCGACGCCCACATCCCAGGAACTAATTTTTTTTTAATAAACTGTACGTTGGAATTGTTCAACTGGCTAATGCTACATTCAACACGACCGAGGTAATCCCTCACGGCACTGAAATACAAATGAAGCGGAGAGGTCTGGTTATAACGATACTTTCTCCTGTGAATGGGGTGAGGATGAATAATGTAATTATATAAGCATTTTAGGGTTTGGCAATGGCACGGAGATTAAAGAACAGAATCCATGATGGAATGAAGTGTATGTGGTCTTTATACTAGAGGGGCTGAATGGCCTTTCCTTGTTGTATGCTGTCTCACTCCGATGCAGTGAGCGAAGGTCTGCGGTTGGCCACAGGCTTAATGGGCTTGTGAAATTTGTATCATTTTTAAATCATCCAGAAATGCAGTAACGAGCTATCCAAGAGATATTTTATTTGACAAACATTTACAGTACCTAATTTACCATTTTGATTTTACGCTAGGTTTTAAGTCGGACAGCTTTAAGAAGTTTGAACCAGAAGGAAAGTGAAGCGGACAGATTACTGGCAGACTGCAGCAGTTGTGAGAGAGAGGAGAAGGGGTTTTTAGTGAGGGGTGGGAGTACCAAGATACGATTCAGAAGTTAGCACAAATAAAGAACATTTAAATTTCACACGTCTGTAAGCAGCTGCAGGAATCATGATTATAGATGGCTGCTTGGCCGATAATCATCATTAGCGTACTATTACGAAGAATGAGAGGTGATCTCATTGAGACATACAAGATTCTGAGGGGGATTGACAGGGTAGATGCTGAGAGGATGTTTCCCTCGGGCTGGAGAGTCTAGAACCAGGGGTCACAGTCTCAGGATAAGGGGTCGGCCATTTAGGACTGAGATGAGGAGGAATTTCTTCACTCAGAGGGTGGTGAATCTTTGGAATTCTCTGCCCCAGAGAGCTGTGGAGGCTCAGTCTCTGAATGTATTCAAGGCTGAGATCGATAGATTTCTGGATTTTAAGGGAATTAAGGGATATAGAGATCGGGCAGGAAAGTGGAGTTGAGGTCGAAGATCAGCCAGGATCTTATTCAATGGTGGAGTAGGTTCGAGGGGCCGAATGGCCAACTCCTGTGCCTAGTTTTTATGTTCTTTTACACGCTCGTCTACAATTCCAAGGATTAAACCCACGTACCCCCCAGGAATAGGTACTCTAACTTCATGTCTGCCGTAAATGTGGTCTGTTATTAACAAAAAGTGAGTGCTCGCTAACGGATTCTAATTTAGCAGGTCTCGATTGCCAGTATCTATACACATTCCTGATTATTTATCAAGTCTAACAGATAAAGAAGATGGTGGAGCTAATTGGAGAAACATTATAAATATACGGGACATATAAATCTCCAATGCTCGCCTTCTCCGAGCGAGTATTGCGATATATAAATTTTAATTGTCAACAACCTGTATTTATATATCTCCTTTAACGTAGTGAAACGTCCCAGGGTGCTTCACAGGAGCAATTATCAAACAAAAATTTGACACCGAGCCACATAAAGAGAAATTAGGACAGGTGACCAAAAGCTTGGTCAAAGAGGGAGGTTTTAAGGAGTGTCTTGAAGGAGGAAAGAGAGGTAGAGAGGTGGAGAGGTGGAGAGGTTTAGGGAGGGAGTTCCAGAGCTTGGGACCCAGGCAACAGAAGGCACGGCCACCGATGGTGGAGCGATTATAATCAGGGATGCTCAGGAGGGCAGAATTAGAGGAGCGCAGACATCTCGGGGGGTTGTGGAGCTGGAGGAGATTACAGAGATAGGGAGGGGCGAGGGCCATGGAGGGATTTGTAAAAAAGGATGAGAATTGTGAAATCGAGGCATTGCTTAACCGGGAGCCAATGTAGGTCAGTGAGCACAGGGGGTGATGGGTGAGTGGGACTCGGTGCGAGTTAGGACACAAGGGGGAAGTGAGCACAGGGGGTGATGGGTGAGTGGGACTCGGTGCGAGTTAGGACACAGGGCAGCGAGCACAGGGGGTTGATGGGTGAGCGAGGCTTGGTGCGAGCTAGGACATGGGCAGCCAAGTTTTGGATGACCTCAAGTTTATGTGGGCTAGAACGTGGGAGGCCAGCCAGGAGTGCGCTGGAATAGTCAAGTCTAGAGGTAACAAAGGCATGGATGAGGGTTTCAGCAGCGGATGAGCTGAGGCAGGGGTGGAGACGGGCGATGTTACGCTGCGGATATGTGGTCGAAAGCTCATTTCAGGGTCAAATGTGCCAACAAGGTTGGAACAGTCTGGTTCAGCCTCAGACAGGAGTTGGGGAGAGGGATGGAGTCAGTGTCTCGGGAACGGAGTTTGTGGCGGGGACCGAAAACAATGGCTTCGGTCTTCCCAATATTTAATTGAAGAAAATTTCTGCTCATCCAGAACTGGATGTCGGACAAGCAGCTGGACAATTTTGCGGAAGTTAGGAAATTTTGCAATAATAGTCGCGATTCAGAGATTTACTTCGTTACTACTTTTCAAAATGCACAAGAAAATCAAATCAAATCGGAAAACAAAATACCTTGAGGTCATTGTCAACACTGTAAGGAATATGAACATCCCAACAGTAATTATTTCCGCTCGCTTATTGTGCTACTGCAAACCACAAGGAGAAAGAATGATTAAAATTTCAGGTACAACCCCCGTTACTCAACAAAATAAAACTACATTAAAACTGAATTAATGAGGCAATTTCTTGAATGAACAAACTATATCTGATGTGATTTTCAATACTGCACAATGATTGGGTAAAGGTGAGAAAACTTGGTTTGGAAAAATATCATACAAAGGTGGGATTATTATTTATGTAAGTGAGTTTCGAGTTGACCAAGGCGAGAGAGAGAGGTTTGCGTGGAGCAATGCAGCACCTGACGTTTCGCTATTCCGTGCAACATCGAGCACTCCCACCTTAGGTATTGTACCGTTAAACAATGCACCTCCACTCCCAGACTCAGGACCACCACCTCATGGGCAAGTTAACAATTTTCCACACCGCACTGATGAATTCGAGTAGATTGGGCCGATACTCTCTGGCGTTTAGAAGAATGAGAGGTGATCTCATTGAAACATACAAGATTCTGAGGGGGATTGACAGGGTAGTTTCTGAGAGGATGTTTCCCCCGGGCTGGGGAGTCTAGAACCAGGGGTCACAGTCTCAGGATAAGGGGTCGGCCATTTAGGACTGAGATGAGGAGGAATTTCTTCACTCAGAGGGAGGTGAATCTTTGGAATTCTCTGCCCCAGAGGGCTGTGGATGCTGAGTCGTTGAGTATATTCAAGGCTGAGATCGATAGATTTTTGGACTCTCGGGGAATCAAGGGATATGGGGATCGGGCGGGAGAGTGGAGTTGATCTCATTGAATGGTGGAGCAGGCTCGAGGGGCCGTGTGTGGCCTACTCCTGCTCCTAGTTCTTATGACATCAACTTAAAATCAGAGTCAGACCATTCGGGAGAGGGAGTTCACGCAATGGGTGGTAAATATGTGGAACTCTCTCCCACTAAAAGCAGTAAATGCTCGCCCAATTAATCATTTAATATCAGAGATCGCTGGATTTTTGCTAGCCAAGGGTGTTAAGGGATATGGAGTTCGGTCACAGATCAGCCATAATCTCATTGAATGGCTGAAGGGACTGAATGGCCTCCTCCTGTTCCATTGTTCAGATGATAGTGGCCCGTTCATTTCTGGAACCTAGGTTCTAATGTAACCCAGAGTAATTGCTGCTGTGAGCGAGAGGTTTAGGAAGCCCCAGTCCGGTTCCTGGTGGGCAAGAGCTCCCAGGACAAAACTACAGTTTGGCATGAAATTGGCAACTTTATAAAAACATAAACATTAGGAAAAGGAGTCGGCCATTCGGCCCCTCGAGCCTGCTCCACCATTCAATAAGATCACGACTGATCTTCGACCTCAACTCCACTTTCCCGCCCGATCCCCATATCCCTCGATTCCCCGAGAGTCCAAAAATCTATCGATCTCAGCCTTGAATATACTCAACGACTCAGCACCCACAGCCCTCTGGGGCAGAGAATTCCAAAGATTCACCACCCTCTGAGTGAAGAAATTCCTCCTCATCTCAGTCCTAAATGGCCGACCCCTTATCCTGAGACTGTGACCCCTGGTTCTAGACTCCCCAGCCCGGGGGAAACATCCTCTCAGCATCTACCCTCTCAATCCCCCTCAGAATCTTGTATGTTTCAATGAGATCACCTCTCGTTCTTCTAAACTCCAGAGAGTATCGGCCCAATCTACTCAATCTCTCAACAATATTGTTGCCTTCACGCGTGGAATAAACTTTTCAATTTCAGACCATAACCCCTGACCCTATCTTTTTGGATGATATCTGTTGCTGATTCTGCCATTCCCATTTACCCCTCTAGAGCCACCTTTTGTTCCTTTACTTGTCCCATTACCATCTCCCTTTGCCTCGCACCATCATCCCTTTTGTCATTTAATCTCTCCTGCCTTCCACCCAATCACAGCCCTTCCCTTTTGTTCTTCCCCCCCTCCCCCCTTTCCCTGCCCCCGCACTCGCTTAAAAACCTGTCACATCTCCGACTTTTCCCAGTTCTGACGAAAGGTCACAGACCCCAAATATTAACTCTGTTTCTCTCTCCACAGACGCTGCCCGACCCGCTGAGCGATTCCAGCATTTTCTGTTTGTATTTCAGATTTCCGCAGCATTTTGCTTTTGTCGATAGACATCCGGTTGGGAAGGGGTTGGGGTTTGGAAGGGCGGGTTCCGATCGAGATGGTCGAGTGGCTCTCAATGGTCCCCGAGTTTCTGGGGTGGGGAGGGGAGGGAGTGGCTATCGGACGGACAACGGGCTAACACAACTTCAAGAGGAGTGGTGATCGGTGAATATTCGAGAGTTCTGCATCAACAGCATCCTTGAGGATTAGGGAATATTTATACGGAGCTTTAGCTCAGGAGAGTGAATGCTTGAGGTAGAATCCACAATTGGGAAGTCTGTCCACGATTGGTGCAACAAACCCAATGACATGGGCACCTTCCCCCTGTGTCATGCTTTCTCATGGCTTCATTTTAATTAGTGAACAACATCACACAGATAATGCATTACTACCGGTAATCGCAAATCATCAAAAGACACACAACGTCCATCAGCCTGGGTCAGCTCCAACAACCAGCTACCTGGGAAGGCAGATGCAGCAAAGAGCAAAACACGCAGTAACAATGGAGGGAGAGTCACTCGATGAGCCCAATTATTCCGCTTCCGGTCCCGTGCGCTTTTCCCAGACACTGTCACCATGTGCACACACCAACAATGAAACGAAACTATGTCGAACGGCAGACAGCTGTTAACTTGACATCCTACCGCTCGATGGGACGGGGTTAGAGACCGTGCAGGGGGCAACTATTGGGTTAGGTTGGCTAAGCCTATCACACTCCGGCATTCCCCGCTTCTCGCTCTACTGTGCCAGCTTTGGCATCGCTGGCAGCGTATCTCACCCCGGCGGGTCAGTCTTTGCCCTACACCGCCCTCAAACGCGATGGAACACCGCAATCCCATCGTCCTCATCACTTGACCTGTGGAAAATCATTTGTTGTTAAAGAGTTGCTCACTGCATTTCGCCCTTGCCAATGGTCGCGTGGTTCACCTACAAAAAAATGTTTTCCAACTCCTGCCATGGGCAAAAATCACAACATTAAAGGATGTTTGTTCCCAGTCAGTCACTTGGCACAGCCAACTTGGTAGCTTCGGTCATGTTGATCCAAACCGTTAAACTCTTAAACCATCAAACTGATTAGCTTGTGAACAAATATCTGTGTACCTGCCTTTAAAACAAACAGTTAAAAACAGATTCTATTCTTCGGAACAGAGGAGTACAAGGGGAGATTTAATTGCGGTGTATAAAATTAAGAGGGGCCAGTATAGAGTGGATAGGAAGGACCTGTTTCCCTTGGCAGAGGGGTCAATAACCAGGGGACATAGATTTAAGGTAATTGGGGGGAGGTTTCGAGGAGATACGAGGAGAACTTTCTTCACCCAGAGGGTGGTGGGGTCTGGAACTCACGGCCTGAAAGGGTGGTAGAGGCAGAAACCCTCATCACATTTAAAAAGTACCTGGATGTGCACCTGAAGTGCCGTAACCTGCAGGGCTACGGACCCAGAGCTGGAAAGTGGGATTAGGCTGGGTAGCTCTTTGTCGGCCGGCGCGGACACGATGGGCCGAATGGCCTCCTTCTGTGCTGTAAACTTCTGTGATTCTATGAGACATGCTGACCAAATCTGAAGGAAGAACCTAGTTCTTTAGTTCTGGTTCCATGATCAGCCATGAACTCATTGAATGGTGGTGCAGGCTCGTAGGGCCGAATGGCCTACTCCTGCACCTATTTTCTATGTTTCTATGACAAGAGTACAGGTCTGGGATGAAAAATATGATGTCCTAATTAAAGCAAAAGACTATTCGATTTTATAATGTGTGGGTGGTTTAAAACTGTTCAAACTCCCCCAATTTATTCCAGGGATTACATCGAGTTGTACATTTAAATTATACTTCGGTTTGTGACAGAGATTTTGTACATAAATATGGCCGTTGCATTTTCACAGTCATAGATGGATGAAGCAATAGTTAGAGGGGGTCTGGTGTCAGATGTTGGATTAATCAGTCCGATAAAATGTAAAAAGCCTGTTCCCCACCCCCCAAATAGAAGAGCTTTTTTCAGAAGTTTCAAAATGAAAGTTCTCCTCTGCACTTCCTGTGTAGGGTGAACTGGAGCGTCAGGAATGAAGGTAGTTTTAAGTTTGAAATTAATCAGAACTGATGTCATCCTCAGTGTGTTACACTGGTCTGGGAGGGAGAGCAGTGTGGGTTTACCAGAATGATACCCGCACTCCAAGGGTTAAGTTACGAGGGGAGATACACAAACTGGGATTGTATTCCCTGGGATTTCGAAGGTTAAGGGGCGATCTGATGGAAGTTTTCAGGATATTGAGGGGAACAGAGAGGGTAGACAGAGAGACACTGTTCCCGCTGGTTGGGGAGTCTGGGACTAGGGGCAGAGTCTGAACATTAGAGCCAGACCTTTCAGGAGTGAAATTAGGAAGCACTTCTACACACACAGGGTGGGAGAGGTTCCGAACTCTCTTCCACAAACGGCAGTTGATGCCGGGTCAACTGTTAATATTAAATCAGAGACTGACAGATTTCTGTTAACCCGAGGTATTTAGGGATATGGGCCAAAGGCGGGTTTATGGAGTTAGATCGCAGATCAGCACGATCTCACTGAATGGCGGGACAGGCTCGAGGGGCTGAATGGCTCACTCCTGTTCCTGTGTGCTCCCTGTCCAGTTTTAAAGTCGGCTGAAAGGTCAGCGAAGGGGAGGTAAGATACAACACCGCAGTGACCCCTCCCCACCAAACAGCAACAACAAATCATTTCATTTGGCATGACAACACGGACATGGGCTCGTCGTGGGCACAGCTCGGTGCGGAAAGTCTCTGCACTTACCTGGACGTGACCTGGGTGAGCTCGTCAGAGGGGTGAAGGATGCGGCACGTAGTGAAGGTGAACGTGGAGCTGGTGTGTGACATACATTTACCGGGATAGTGAACTGAAGGATAGGTGGAGACAAAAAGAGGGAAAATAGCAGAAAACACAGACATCAGCAGCAATCGCAGAATCAAACATCTGATCACGTCAACTGTTGACCCAGCCCGACACCAGACTGTGTAACCCTTCCCAGACCAGCCAGCCATCCCACTCCCAATTCTCAGGTTAGATCCTTCTCCTCCTGGTGCACACTTCCCTGTCCACCCGTGTGCGGACTCTGGGCTGGGGAGGCGGGGGGGGGGGGTGGAGTCATTCATTTTAAATTGCAAGATCACATTACTGCCGAGGTCCCCAAACAAACGGTGCTGGGCATGAATCAGTTACTCCGCCCCGAAACAGGTTGCAGCTTGATCAATTACATTTAAAAATAGCAGGGTTACAGAAGCTTGCTCGGGACCCGATGGCGATGAACCTCGTGCTCCGATTACTGAAGGACCAGAGCGGAGAAATACCTGGCACGTTAGAAAGAGCTCGTGTTCCCCAACAACAAGGAACACAGCACTTCCAAAAACCCACATCCAAGTATTGCTCGATCAATACTGCAACATGTTTTCCCCCTCAGTTTAAACAAGATATTCGGCTCCTTCTGCGCTGCGTGTTTGCGTCCCGGAGCGGCGGCAATGTTGGCGCCGAGGTGTTCTGAGCGGGCGATCAGCCTCCAGCGCTCCGCAGACGATCCTCGGGTCCGGTTTAAGAGCTGTGTCGGTGTGCAGCGCCCCTGGTCGCGACACCGCGCGAGTCTGAGCTCCTGCCTGGGAAACCAGGGCGCTCCAACCATCCCGCTGGGCGAGGTGAATCATGGACTCCCGAGACAAGTGCAACCGGGTTTTCTTTTAGCTTTTCTTGTGATTTGTGTCGTGTTTGCGCGATGTTGGCGTGGGCAATGTTTTGGGAATGTTTCTGTGTTCCGTTCCTCCCCTCAGGCATCTCTGGGAGCACTCCCGGCCCGGCACTTTATTATCTCGGGAGTTTCCCATCCTAACGCCCCGAGAGGGTGTACAACGCCTCCCTTAGCCCTGTGTCCCTTGACCCAGGGCCCTGCTGTCCAAACGTACCCACTGAGGGGCAAACTGTTCCCGGGCACTAACTCTAACTCTCCCGCCACCATTACCGCCCCGAAACACCAACGCTGAGAATCCTGCCCTTTATTTCACAGTTTTGGTCCTCTGCAAATCCACATGATCAAATCCGTCTGTGTTTTGGATGGCAAAGAAAAATTCCCTCTCAAAAGGCTTCATGATTTTGAGCCTCAGTGGAGACAGCCACGGGAAGTGGCTTTTTTTGAAAACCTCTCCCATTTAATTTTGTAAAAGCAGTAAACATACTTTCCCGATGGATCCAAATGGTTTCAATCCTAGCTTACTCTCTTTAGAAGAAAAAGCAATTTTTAAGCTTCCACGAGGGCGCTCCTGTATATCGTGTTTTATTCCATTAGTTGCCGAATGTGCTGCTATCATGGGCTCACTAAATCTACTCCACACACCAGAGAATTTTAATGAAAATGCACCAAGTAAAATTCCATGAAACATGAATTCAAGAGTATCGTTAAAGGAGAAGAAAATCTATTTATAGATATCTAAGCCAATCGGAAAGTACTGGAAATAATTTTTAAAAGTTCTAGAGAAACTTGAGAAAGTTGGCAACAGAAGGTCATCATCATCATCATCAGAGGCAGTCCCTCGAAGCGAGGATGACTTGCTTCCATGTCAAATAGGGATGAGTTCACAGGTGTTCCAATGAAGGACCTAATATTCCAGATCCCGAACATCCTGAAGGGTGGAAGATGCCTGTGTGTGGATTTATTTAACGTGGGGTGACCGTTGCACACCAGCCACCACATGGGCTTGACAGAGCGAGGTCTTGGTCCAGTGGCAAGGGTTAACCAGGACGACTGGAGACCTGCTCTGCTGCATGGACCCAGTGCGCCCACATATCGCAGTGTGGGCTGGGCCCGTGCTGTCCCTGGGCCCTCGCCTCTCCTGGGCTCCGAACTCTCACCTCTCCCGGGTCCTAATCATACCCCCCTACAATCTCTCGCCGCTCCTTCGCCCCAATCTCACCGCTCCAATCACATCCAATCGTACTGTTGTGTCTTTGTACAAGACCTTAATCAGGCCGCACTTGGAATACTGTGTCCAGTTTTGGTCTCCTCACTTGATGGCTTTGCAAAAGGTCCAGAGGTGAGCCACTGGACTAATTCCACGTCTAAAGCATCTAAGTTTTTGACATAGTGAAAGAGTTGGGACTCTACACTTTAGTGAAGCATAGACTCAGATGATCTGACTGAGGTTTATGAGATAATGAAGGGAATAGTTGTATGAGGCGACAGCAGCCAAGAGTGACGTCAACAGAAGAGAGAGAATATAAGAGGGGCAGTACTGAGGGAGAGCCGCACTGTCGGAGGGGCAGTGCTGAGGGAGCGCCGCACTGTCGGAGGGGCAGTGCTGAGGGAGCGCCGCACTGTCGGAGGGGCAGTGCTGAGGGAGCGCCGCACTGTCGGAGGGGCAGTGCTGAGGGAGCGCCGCACTGTCGGAGGGGCAGTGCTGAGGGAGCGCCGCACTGTCGGAGGGGCAGTGCTGAGGGAGCGCCGCACTGTCGGAGGGGCAGTGCTGAGGGAGCGCCGCACTGTCGGAGGCGCAGTGCTGAGGGAGCGCCGCACTGTCGGAATGGCCGTCTTTCAGATGAGACATTAAACCGAGGCCCCGTCTGCTCTCTCAGGTGGATGTAAAAGATCCCATGGCACTATTTTGAAGAAGAGCAGGGGAGTTCTCCCCGGTGCCCTGGGGCCAATATTTATCCCTCAACATACCACAGGACAGTGGAAATTCCAAGCTGTGTGAATTAGAAATATATTGTTGAAGTTGTATTGAGTGAAGCAGCTGTGTGTTTGCACCAGCTTCATGGCAAATATGAAAGCAGCTCAACTTTGCAACCGCAATAACCCACATTGTTTCACCAAGGTGCGTACTTTGGCTAACATATCCAAAGAGAAGTGTTATATAGCGGACCTGTTAGGTGCATTATACAATAGGGAATAGAGAGAGCAGCGATGGGTCCGAGGTGGAATCTCATTTCCTTGAACCGTGACAGCAAAGCTTCAGGCAGTTTACAGCCACCACCTGATCCCCAAGAGCAGATAACCAGCTCCTAGACACAGGCTGACACACTCTCAGCCCCAGGGTACACAGCTGACAAATGCTGGCCCCTCCTGGCTGCTACGCTCCAGCAAAGCTCCACAAACACACAATATCCCGGAGTGCCTCAGGGTGAAGAAATAGAGCAGGCTGAGGATTGAAAGCAAAAAATTAATTCACTTTTCTAAAAAAACAGCGATAGAGTGAGAATTTTAACGGAATGACAGGGTAGATGCTGAGAGGATGTTTCCCCCGGGCTGGAGAGTCTAGAACCAGGGGTCACAGTCTCAGGATAAGGGGTCGGCCATTTAGGACTGAGATGAGGAGGAATTTCTTCACTCAGAGGGTGGTGAATCTTTGGAATTCTCTGCCCCAGAGGGCTGTGGATGCTGAGTCGTTGAGTATATTCAAGGCTGAGATCGATAGATTCTTGGACTCTCGGGGAATCGAGGGATATGGGAAAGTGGAGTTGAGGTCGAAGATCAGCCGTGATCTTATTGGATGGAGCAGGCTCGAGGGGCCGAATGGCCGACTCCTGCTCCTGATTCTCACGTTGTTAAGATGAGGTTTTACCCGTGTCTGAGCGGTTCCTGTTAGTATCCAAAACTGAAGCTAAACCGGAAACATCTGTTAATAAGGCACCACAGGATATCGATATTATTCTGACGTGACCCAAATCCTCAAAGGTTCAGCATTCTGTCAAATGGTCACTTCAAACGACGGGAGACACTCCGTCACCAGAACCTCGCCGCTGCTTGCTAACTCTCGGTGTGTCCCCGACCCAGCGCCCCGCACCCCTCGCTGCGGGATAGATACAGGCACTCGCACACTCGGCCCCTCACCTGAGTTCTCCCGGCACCGGGCTGGGGTGGAGGTGGCAAGACCCCGTACGGAAGGGTCACCTGGCTCATCCTCCTCATAATCGGCCAGGTGGTAGACCGGCTCGGTGTCCAGCTCCAGCGGCCGGAAGCCTTTGGTGACCACACCGGGGCGCGGGTCGAGGAGACCCGCCAGGTTGGGCTGGGCCAGCTGTTGCCAGTGGTGGAGGGTTGCTGAACCTGTGGACACAAATACATCAGATACGGGTCTCATCCAGTAAGGTGGCCGTCAAAACCAATGTCATTAATAGCCGCGATTTAAGCAATGAATTAAACGGTCACGTTAGCAGGTCATGCATGAGTTCAGTGCATTAATATCACGTTACTTTGCCCACCTTACTTAATAATAGTTTGGAAAATATAGCATGCTCCGTACACCACATTACGAATTAGGAGCAAGAGTCGACCATTCGGCCCCTCGAGCCTGCTCCGCCATTCAATAAGATCACGGCTGATCTTCGACCTCAACTCCACTTTCCCGCCCGATCCCCATATCCCTCGATTCCCCGAGAGTCCAAAAATCTATCGATCTCAGCCGTGAATATACTCAACGACTCAGCATCCACAGCCCTCTGGGGCAGAGAATTCCAAAGATTCACCACCCTCTGAGTGAAGAAATTCCTCCTCATCTCAGTCCTAAATGGCCAACCCCTTATCCTGAGACTGTGACTCCTGGTTCTAGACTCTCCAGCCCGGGGGGAAACATTCTCCCTGCCCTGCCAAGCCCTGTAAGAATTTTGTATGTTTCAACTCCTTTGCTTTCAGTAAAACAACAAAGCATTTTACAAATCAACTTCATAGAATATTCTAGTAGAAAGCCTGGAAACACTGGAGCATGTTCCCCTCCCCCAGTGAAATTCTATAACCTAAAATATTTCATCGCCGCAGATGTCTTAACCTTTTAAGAGATAAGCACGGTATTATTGCAATGGTTATAATATTTCAGTTTAGTAAATTATAATTAGTGTGATTTTTATCCCCCATTCCTTTAGGGTACATTTAGTGAAATGAGATAACAGAAGCGTCTTGTAGGAGCATGATCAGCGCAGTTAATCGTGCACCATGCAAATTAATTCTACAATAAACAATTGGAACAAATGAAGTGATACTCAAGTGAAATTAGAGACACGTTTACACTGGCCAACCAAAGTGTTCAGTGCGTGAACTCTCCGATAATATCACTGTAAGCAGCTGTGTCCAGTGCGAATTACACAACGTGAACGACAGGGGAGTTGAGGGTTATGGGGAGCGGGCAGTGAAGTGGAGCTGAGTCCATGATCAGATCAGCCATGATCTCATTGAATGGCGGAGCAGGCTCGAGGGGCCGAATGGCCGACTCCTGCTCCTGTTTCTTATGTTCTTACAACACACAATATCCCACACTTGCAGTCAAAGATAAAATTAACGCGTCTCCACACGCAATACTAGCTAGCCTCTGGTTTCTTTATCACCCCTTTCAAACCGCTCACTACCGAAATGGTCAAATTCAGAGAATGGGAAGCTTTTACTTCAGGGCCCTCTGCCCCACTCCCACCGCCCAGGTTTCTCTGTTTTCTCAAGGTAGTGATTCTCACTGAGCTATTCCCCCACACTCCTACCCCCAAGGGTGCTGACAGGCCTCCAGTACCTTAACCCAAGATGTCACTCCTCCTATGCCAGCCTAGGGCAGATCCAGCAGCACTCACTGGACCCCGGTGAGGAGCAGGAAGCCCTCGGCCAAGCCGAGGTGAGCCGAGCCAACACAAGCCAGGGGTTGAACCTACGGGGCCACCCTGGTTGATGTGGGTCACCACATTATCGAGCGGTGGATTGCGCCTCAAGTCAACGGGAGCTTGCCAACAGGCTGAGTCACAACTCGTACACGCTCAAAATTTCTTCAGGCAATAATTGGGAATGAATCCATGAGAATTATGCTGTGTTTGTGTCTCAAGGTACCTTCTAACCCTTGAAAGCAAGAATATTTTAGAAACATAGCAATCTAGAAGTACTTCCAAACGAGCCCATTTGAAAACAGAACCATTTCCCCAATTGTTGCCCCGTTCCAAATTAATTCCAAGAAAAGATCACCAGCAATCATGTTCATAAATTGCATTGCAAAGGAAATGGAGTCCTCTAAGATTACACAGGGTGTCCTCGCCAGTATAAAACCCAACTGTTCCACATGCCCACACAACACGTCCGCGGTAAGGCGAGGGGCAGTTTATAAGCTGCACTCGATTCCGTCATCGCACAAAGACAATAATCGGGGCAACGGGAAACACTGGCCAGGGCTCTGAGCATCCAAACAATAGGGATCCACAGATACCTAGTTAGAGTTCCTTGCTGTGCCCTGACCAACCATTGTTGCCAAGACCCACGTCTGTTGCTGACATTATCGGATCACAGACACGGTCCGGCTCTGAGCAAGCCTGATTTTATCTGCTCCCTATATTAGGATTTCACGGCTCAAAGGCAAACAAGACCAACAATGATCATTAAATATAGAAAGGACCTGGCACATGAACAAAACACAGAGGGAATGGAGCGGTTTCTCGAACAAAACTCCAATTAATCAAAAATAGATACTTCTTCCCATCTATTATTCAATGGCTGTATCTGTTGATACTTCAATCCATCATCAAACTTTCTCTCACACACAGACAGGCAGACGCAGAGACACACACAGAGACACGCACTCGCACTCAAACACACACAGACAGACAGACAGACGCGCGCAAACACACGCACGCGCACACTCAGACACATGCACACGCACACACACACAGACACATGTGTGCGCAGAGACACACATGCACTCACAGACACACACACATACAGACACACTCAAACAGACACGCACACACAGACAGACACACAAGTACAGACACACACGTACAGACACACAGGTACAGACACACAGGTACAGACACACAGGTACAGACAGACACACAGATACAGACACACAGGTACAGACACACAGGTACAGACACACAGGTACAGACAGACACACAGATACAGACACACAAGTACAGAACACACGTACAGACACACACGTACAGACACACGGGGAAAAAGCAAATAATATAGTTTAGTAAAGAAACGAACACCGGTTTTCACGAGCTAAATAAAAAGCAAGCATGGTAACGAGTACGAGGATACATTATTTACTCAGTTCGCTGGCCTCCAACGATCATATATTTCAGTGCTTAAAGTTATAAATTTACAGAATGAAAGTGACGCCTGAAGACTGCTGCCAGAAACGTCAAAAGCCAGTGATCTGTGGCAAACAAAAGATGGAAAGGAAGAATAAAAATCAGACTGAGACGGAAACCAACACAGAAATTAAATGAAACCTTTATTTGAAACAAAAAGATGAGTGAGTGAGACGGTAATTCCACAACACGCACTGAAAGCTGGATGAAAAGGCGGTAGGCAAATTAAACAAAGTGCTTTGCGTCTCAAATAATATCAACGGTATACTTGATAATAAATACATAACTGAATCATTAACATGTTTTTCAAGGAATTGAAGTTTATATAAAAAAAATGGTATGATGGACTGAGGTCCAGAAATACTCCTTCGTACTTAACCCATTGAGTGCTAAATTTCCTTTGCTGTTTATGAACATGATGCTGGTTTGTTAAATCGGGAGTAGCGGGAGATTTAGAATAAGGACAAACGGCATTTTAACCCAAGTGGCTGGAGTTTCTTCAATGTGAAAAATTTGGGGGTTGTTTTGTGTGTTTTGCTCCAACAATGCAGAGCCACTTTAAACAGATCTCAAACGGGTGAAGGGGAGGCATATCTCACAGGACCTCAAACCAACAGCGGGGCTGGCTATCCCGGAAATAGAAGGAATACTTGGTGCAGAGGGCTCCGGGCTTTTTATGGTGCATCAGAGACCAGAGGGAGTCGAAGACAAGGACAGAGAGAGAGCGCTGCCTCGCGGGATCACCTTCCAAGGGCTTTACAATCTGCAACTTCTCCGGCAGGTAGGATCGGCTGCTGAACGACATTCCCGAAAAGCTGGTGAATTCCGAGATGCCGGACAGGTTGGTTCCCAAAGACATGATGCTCTCGGTGGGCGTGGCTGAGTCGCTCGACAGCTCGCCCTTCTCTGCCAGCTCCTGCAACTTCCTCTCTCGCTCGTCCTCGAAAAACCTCCGCTCACACAGGTAGTTCTCCCGGCGCAGCGACAGACGGCGGAGTGCTGCCTGCAGATCCCTGGATCCTGGCGTCCCCGGCTGACCCAGCCTCTTGTCCTTGTCCTCACTGCTGCAGGGGAAGAGGAAAACACACCCACTGCACCAGTCAGTATACGTGCAGTCCACACAAGTCAAACATTCCTGCACACACCCCAGTCCCACGGTTAGTGAATTATCACATCAAGGTGACCATTTGGTAACGGTCAGCCGTGGCTCAGTGGGCAGCACCCTCGCCTCGGAGTCAGAGTGTTGTGGGTTCATGTCCCACTCCAGGGTCTTGAGCACAAAAATCCAGGCTGACACTCCCAGTGCAGTGCTGAGGGAGCGCCGCACTGTCGGAGGGGCAGTACTGAGGGAGTGCCGCACTGTCGGAGGGGCAGTACTGAGGGAGCGCCGCACTGTTGGAGGGGCAGTACTGAGGGAGTGCCGCACTGTCGGAGGGGCAGTACTGAGGGAGCGCCGCACTGTCGGAGGGGCAGTGCTGAGGGAGTGCCGCACTGTCGGAGGGGCAGTACTGAGGGAGCGCCGCACGGTCGGAGGGGCAGTACTGAGGGAGTGCCGCACTGTCAGAGGGGCAGTGCTGAGGGAGCGCTGCACTGTCGGAGGGGCAGTGCTGAGGGAGCGCCGCACTGTCGGAGGGGCAGTACTGAGGGAGCGCGCACTGTCGGAGGGGCAGTGCTGAGGGAGTGCCGCACTGTCGGAGGGGCAGTGCTGAGGGAGCGCCGCACTGTCGGAGGGGCAGTGCTGAGGGAGCGCCGCACTGTCGGAGGGGCAGTGCTGAGGGAGCGCCGCACTGTTGGAGGGGCAGTGCTGAGGGAGCGCTGCACTGTCGGAGGGGCAGTGCTGAGGGAGCGCCGCACTGTCGGAGGGGCAGAGCTGAGGGAGCGCCGCACTGTCGGAGGGGCAGTGCTGAGGGAGCGCCGCACTGTCGGAGGGGCAGTGCTGAGGGAGCGCCGCACTGTCGGAGGGGCAGTGCTGAGGGAGCGCCGCACTGTCGGAGGGGCAGTGCTGAGGGAGCGCCGCACTGTTGGAGGGGCAGTGCTGAGGGAGCGCTGCACTGTCGGAGGGGCAGTGCTGAGGGAGCGCCGCACTGTCGGAGGGGCAGAGCTGAGGGAGCGCCGCACTGTCGGAGGGGCAGTGCTGAGGGAGCGCCGCACTGTCGGAGGGGCAGTGCTGAGGGAGCGCCGCACTGTCAGAGGGGCAGTACTGAGGGAGTGCTGCACTGTTGGAGGGGCAGTCTTTTGGAAGAGACATTAAACCGAGGCCCCGTCTGCCCTCTCAGGTGGATGTAAAAGATCCCATGGCACTATTTTGAAGAGGAGCAGAGGAGTTCTCCCCGGTGTCCTGGGGCCAATATTTATCCCACAATCAACATCACTAAAACAGATTATCTGCTCATTATCATAGTGCTGTGTGTGGGAGCTTGCTGTGCACAAATTGGCTGCTGCGTTTCCCACATTACAACAGTGACTACATTTCAAAAAGTACTTCATTGGCTGTAAAGTGCTTTGGGACGTCTGGTGGTTGTGAAAGGCGCTATAGAAATGCAAGCCTTTCTTTTTTCTTTCTTAAAGAAATACGCCAGGATAAGCTATGGATCTGCCTGATAATGGAGGCATTGGACTCATACTGAGGCCCCAGGTTTAAGAGGAGCGCGATGGGGCACAAGTTTGATCCATCATTGCGGAGCGCGCAGCGGGGCAATCTGTGCTGCAGGCGTTGTTTAATATTCACATCAAACTATAGATGGATTAATCTCTGTTACATTGGATTTGTATTTTTTCCCTGGGCACAGCGAGTGTGCGCAGTGCTGGCACTGACTGGTGCACTGGAAGAATAGAAACGAGGTGATTAATGGCGTACCGTGCTGGGACATCACGCCTCACTCTCTGTGTCTGTGTCCCACTGAATCTGCTGAAACACTCCAGGTCATTCCTCCTCCAATCGATTTGGAGAAAAACGATAACGTCGAGCTCCGAGCCCAACTCTCTTACCCTACTTCAGACGATTCAGTCTCCAATATGATGCTGTTGGTCTTGTGGTCTATGACGATGTTTGTGATGTCGCTGCCGTAGAAGCTGGATCGTGGCGTGCTGACACAACTGGAGCACCCAGAGTTCACTGCCGACGATTGGTTGGAGCCCGGGATATTCATCGGTGACGGTGTCAGTGATCGTTGCCTCACAACCTGGTTCACCGTGCGCACCGTCTCAAACACTCGCTTCTGCTGATGTCTGCCGGAACAACACACTAGTTTAAGGGTCCAATTGTTGCCGTGCTCGGTGAGCATGAGGATTTAGATCAGTAAATAAAGAGAAATTGTTAACCTGTGAAACTCTCTACCACAGAGAGTTGTTGATGCCAGTTTGTTGGATATATTCAAGAGGGAGTTAGATATGGCCCTTACAGCTAAAGGGATCAAGGGGTATGGAGAGAAAGCAGGAAAGGGGTACTGAGGTGAATGATCAGCCATGATCTTACTGAATGGTGCAGGCTCGAAGGGCCGAATGGCCTACTCATGCACCTATTTTCTATGTTTCTCATTGGTGTATGTTTTCAACAAAAAAAAACAATACATCATGTTTCTCTTTTACATAAGAACATAAGAATTAGGAGCAGGAGTCGGCCATTCGGCCCCTCGAGCCTACTCCTGCTCCTATTTCTTATGTCCTTATGACTGTGACCCCTGGTTCTGGACTCCCCAGCCCCGGGGAAACATCCTCTCAGCATCTACCCTGTCAATCCCCCTCAGAATCTGGTATGTTTTATTCCAGACAATTTCCTAGTCAAATTTTTGTTTAGATAATTTCATCAGATGACTGAGAGAACGTTACTCCATTTCAGTGTTTGAGGGCGGAGGGGGGGGAGGGTTACGAGGCTACTGAGGACCACAAGGGTTGAGCAGAACCAGCTACTTTCTAAAATGAGTAAATTCTATTGAAGTGGTGGCAATGTGTCATTGAGACACTGCTCAGAGACGGTAGAATGCGCAGGTGTGGAAGGGGGCAGGTTTTCAATTAATTTTGTTGGCACAGACACCACTGGTAATGGGTGGAGGGAAATGGACAGAAGAGCCCTTTTGACGAGCAAATAATTGTCTCTGCATCACCGAGACTTTAGGCTGAAACATCCTAAAGCAGAACCATTTTATCAAGAGCAGGTCTATTTTAACTCTTCTTCCAAGAGCTTCTGCTGTATTTAAAGATAAACAAATTTTAATTTTTCTCATTTGTTTACAGCACGGAGGCATTCATTACACGCACATGGCAGAAACAGCGAGTCATATCCATATCCACCCTTGCTTAGTATTAATGTACAGTGACTTAAACCAGGCATCAAATTCTACTTCATCAAACAATCCAGTTGAGGATTTCAGTCCCAAATAATACACTCCGTCTCTTTCATTCCCAGAAAACGCAAATATTAATTTAATTTAGTGACGTGGGTCAGTGGATTCATATACACACACTCTCCAGTCCACTCTAGTTACGTTTGTACATTAAGGTGACACACACACATAGACACACATCTTTTACACCAAGGCTTCAGACAAACCACAATCGGCAGTGTGAAACTCTACACAACCCCAGACACTGCGCACAAGACAAGCCCTGTCCCGGCAAGCTACATCATCGTGGATGGGTGTTGCATCCGGGCAGGGAAAATGGGCAGCTCCTTCACCCTCTAAGGTTTCACCACTTCTCTGAAGGTGGACAACCTCTAGCGCAGATCGCCAGGCATGTTTACATCGAGCGCGCGGTTCGCCGCGTCAATCAGCGACTCTCTCAGCCGCCAGCTCGCGGCAATGGAAGAGAGGCACGCGTCCATCGCATTTCCAGCTGTGCCTGCAGCCACAGTCGTTGGGAGTCTTGGGAAGAGAGGTTGGAGGCACAGGAAACACCGGTTGTCTAAGGCCTCAGTTAGTGGCCAGAGGAGACGTTAACGGCAGCGTCAGAGGTTACTGACTGGGAGAGCAGCGTTTAGCGCCCCGACCCAAAATTCATTAGCGGCTCACCGGGGGTGCAAACCGCTAGCGCCCGGCTGCTGACGATCGCTCCGATCCTGACGTATTCCCGGTGCAACGCCCACACCCGCGCCCCGGTCGGTAAATTCGGTGCTTGCGCCTCATTGAGCGGCCACCAAGAACAACGTCTAGAAAAACAGTGGGTGCAGGCTCGCAGAGTCGTTAACTGGCGGCTACTTAAAGGGATGAGGAAGTGCTCCCTCGGAGGTCACAGTCAGTGCAAGGTTTACACACAGCACGGTGTGAGTCTCAGTCACAGTCAGTGCAAGGTTTACACACAGCACGGTGTGAGTCTCAGTCACACTCAGTGCAAGGTTTACACACAGCACGGTGTGAGTCTCAGTCACAGTCAGTGCAAGGTTTACACACAGCACGGTGTGAGTCTCAGTCACAGTCAGTGCAAGGTTTACACACAGCACGGTGTGAGTCTCAGTCACAGTCAGTGCAAGGTTTACACACAGCACGGTGTGAGTCTCAGTCACAGTCAGTGCAAGGTTTACACACAGCTAATGTAACACCACTTTATAAAAAGGGAGGGAGAGAGAAAACGGGTAATTATAGACCGGTTAGCCTGACATCAGTAGTGGGGAAAATGTTGGAATCAATTATTAAGGATGAAATAGCAGCGCATTTGGAAAGCAGTGACAGGATCGGTCCAAGTCAGCATGGATTTATGAAAGGGAAATCATGCTTGACAAATCTTCTGGAATTTTGTGAGGATGTAACTAGTAGAGTGGACAAGGGAGAACCAGTGGATGTGGTGTATTTGGACTTTCAAAAGGTTTTTGACAAGGTCCCACACAAGAGATTGGTGTGCAAAATCAAAGCACATGGTATTGGGGGTAATATACTGACGTGGATAGAGAACTGGTTGGCAGACAGGAAGCGGAGAGTCAGGATAAACGGGTCCTTTTCAGAATGGCAGGCAGTGATTAGTGGGGTGCCCCAGGGCTCAGTGCTGGGACCCCAGCTCGTTACAATATACAATGATTTAGATGAAGGAACTGAGTGTAATATCTCCAAATTTGCAGATGACACTAAGCTGGGTGGCGGTGTGAGCTGTGAGGAGGACGCTAAGAGGCTGCAGGGTGACTTGGACAGGTTAGGTGAGTGGGCAAATGCATGGCAGATGCAGTATAATGTGGATAAATGTGAGGTTATCCACTTAGGGGGCAAAAACACGAAGACAGAATATTATCTGAATGGTGGCAGATTAGGAAAAGGGGAGGTGCAACGAGACCTGGGTGTCATGGTTCATCAGTCATTGAAAGTTGGCATACAGGTACAGCAGGCGGTGAAGAAGGCAAATAGCATGTTGGCCTTCATAGCTAGGGGATTTGAGTATAGGAGCAGGGAGGTCTTATTGCAGTTGTACAGGTCCTTGGTGAGGCCTCACTTGGAATATTGTGTTCAGTTTTGGTCTCCTTATCTGAGGAAGGACGTTCTTGCTATTGAGGGAGTGCAGCGAAGATTCACCAGACTGATTCCCGGGATGGCTGGACTGACATATGAGAAGAGACTGGATCAACTGGGCCTTTATACATTGGAATTTAGAAGGATGAGAGGGGATCTCGTAGAAACATATAAGATTCTGACGGGACGGGACAGGTTAGATGCGGGTAGATTGTTCCCGATGTTGGGGAAGTCCAAAACCAGGGGACAGTCTTAGGATAAGGGGTAGACCATTTCGGACTGAGATGAGGAGAAACTTCTTCACTCAGAGAGTTGTTAACCTGTGGAGTTCCCTACCGCAGAGAGTTGTTGATGCCAGTTCATTGGATATATTCAAGAGGGAGTTAGATATGGCCCTTACGGCTAAAGGAATCAAGGGGTATGGAGAGAAAGCAGGAAAGGGGTACTGAGGGAATGATCAGTCGTGATCTTATTGAATGGTGGTGCAGGCTCGAAGGGCCGAATGGCCTACTCCTGCACCTATTTTCTATGTTTCTATGTGAGTCTCAGTCACAGTCAGTGCAACATTTACACACAGCACGGTGTGAGTCTCAGTCACAGTCAGTGCAAGGTTTACACACAGCACGGTGTGAGTCTCAGTCACAGTCAGTGCAAGGTTTACACACAGCACGGTGTGAGTCTCAGTCACAGTCAGTGCAAGGTTTACACACAGCACGGTATGAGTCTCAGTCACAGTCAGTGCAAGGTTTACACACAGCACGGTGTGAGTATCAGTCACAGTCAGTGCAAGGTTTACACACAGCACGGTGTGAGTCTCAGTCACAGTCAGTGCAAGGTTTACACACAGCACGGTGTGAGTCTCAGTCACAGTCAGTGCAAGGTTTACACACAGCACGGTGTGAGTCTCAGTAACACTCAGTGCAAGGTTTACACACAGCACGGTGTGTGAAACTCAGTCACAGTCAGTGCAAGGTTTACACACAGCACGGTGTGAGTCTCAGTCACAGTCAGTGCAAGGTTTACACACAGCACGGTGTGTGAGCCTCCCAGTTTGTAGCGGCAGACAGACAGAACAGTGCGGGTTGGAAAACAAGTGATCTTGAAACCTTCAATGGGTGCGTTATTGTGCCGCGCCTTTAAAACTCGTCTTTTCCCGGGATCTGAATCGGAGTTCTGCATTCTGCGCATGCACAATGGCTCGCCAAATGTCCCGACGCCCCCTCCCCCCCCACCCCCCCTCCCCCGCCGTGTGCAACGGCTGATTTAACCCCCGTCAGCTCTTCGACTGATTCCACCAAATTTCTGGGTGGAGGGCACAAACATGTTCAAGACACTAAAATACTGAAGCTGATCTCGGCAAACCTCCGACAGCGCTCTCGACCGTACACAGTTAGAATTGTATGAAAGGAATGGTAATAAATTACAAAAGGAAGTGGCTTATAATAAAACATTGGCCAAGCAGTATTTGATGACAACCGAAGAGGTCAAATTTTGGGACATACTTTTGCTCCTGGGCGGGGGTGCAGTCCATCTGTAGTTCTTTCCGCATCGAGCCTTCAATTTCAGCAGCTAAAGAATCCTGTTTAACAAAGAGAAATCCCACGTGAGAGCGTGTGTCACTGATAAATGAGCCCTGGACGGAGTGAATCGGCCTGAAACACCTCCCCACTGTAACATCTTTACTTCATGGGTTCTTTGCTTAAGAATCCACAGCAACACATTGCTGTTAAGAACTAGTTGGTTTATTAGCCAAAGGTTTAACAATCACACTGCACTTTACTTGTTCATCCACCAGGCTCACAACCACCTGCCCCATCGTGGATCCCCCAAACCCAACTGGCTGGGGTTTTATTGAGTCGTGAACATCACGTGACTCGCTGAGCCACTCACAATGTAACAGCTCTACAACAGGTGCATACATTACCCTCAAAGCCTCCCTGATAAAGTGCAACATCCCCACCGACACCTGGGAGTCCCTGGCCAAAGTCCGCCCTAAGTGGAGGAAGTGCATCCGGGAGGGCGCTGAGCACCTCGAGTCTCGTCGCCGAGAGCATGCAGAAACCAAGCGCAGGCAGCGGAAGGAGCGTGCGGCAAACCAGTCCCACCCTCCCCTTCCCTCAACCACTGTCTGTCCCACCTGTGACAGGGACTGTGGTTCCTGTATTGGACTGTTCAGCCACCTAAGGACTCATTCTAAGAGTGGAAGCAAGTCTTCCTCGATTCCGAGGGCCTGCCTATGATGATGGATGTACATTACACCTCCATATTCCCTGGGCTCACCATGGGCAAAGTGGGCCAACTGCGCTCTCCAAATGTGAAAGTGTTTTTTTTTTAAAGTTACCCATGTTTGGAGGGTCCGAGATAAACCGTACATAACACTCCACTGCTGCCATACCTAACCTCTACCAGGATACAGTCCAAACAATCCAATCTTAGAAACCTCATCTGTTGCACTTCAGACCGACATTTTCTTAACTGCTGATCTCAAACCAGTTTGTAAACCTCAAAGTAGCACAGTTTTTATACTGTGGGCAAGCAAGGATTCCTGGTTTGATTTCCCCTCATTCTTCAAGCATTGTCTACGTAAAATCACTCAGCAGAGGGGTCAATAACCAGGGGGCATACATTTAAAGTAATTGGTGGAAGGGTTGGAGGGGAGTTGAGGAGAACTTTATTCACCCAGAGGGAACTCACTGCCTGAAAGGGTGGTAGAGGCAGAAACCCTCACCACATTTAAAAAGTACCTGGATGTGCACCTGAAGTGCCGTAACCTACAGGGCTACGGACCCAGAGCTGGAAAGTGGGATTAGGCTGGGTAGCTCTTTGTCGGCCGGCACGGACACGATGGGCCAAATGGCCTCCTTCCGTGCTGTAAATTTCTATGTTTCTATAAAATATATCCTTAAAGCCATTCAGGGACACACAGGGCAGAGGGTTTGAACGAAGGTTCAAATATTCAAACAGATTCAGGGCTCTGCCATCAAAAGCCATGGTGAGGCTACAGCGATCTCTGATCGTGCAGAGTGGCAAAGGGTTTCTTGCCCTTGCCCAGAAGTCCTGCCTGGCTTGCCTCTAAAGGCCCTAGAGTGCCGATGTCTGCAGGACGCAAGCATCTTGGATTGGAAGTGGGTCCCTCCAGCACTAAATCCCATAACAATTTGGTCACTGCAATCGGGGCCTGGGCAGGCTCAGGAGAACAACAACAACTTGCATCTTTAACTTAAAACATCCCAAGTCGCTTCACAGGAATGTCATAAAACAAAATTTGACACCAAGCTGCACGAGGAGAAATTGCTCTCCTTATCGGTTAAGAAACTGTCTATCTCTGTCTTAAATATATTCAATGTCCCGGCTTCCACAGCTCTCTGAGGCAGCGAATTCCACAGATTTACAACCCTCTGAGAGAAGAAATTTCTCCTCATCTCAGTTTTAAATGGGCGGCCCCTTATTCTAAGATCATGCCCCCTAGTTCTAGTCTCCCCCATCAGTGGAAACATCCTCTCTGCATCCACCTTATCAAGCCCCCTCATAATCTTATACGTTTCGATAAGATCACCTCTCATTCTTCTGAATTCCAATGAGTAGAGACCCAACCTCCTCAACTTTTCCTCATAAGTCAACCCCCTCATCCCCGGATTTATTAAAGGGGCATGTGAACTCTCGAGGTGCAGGGACAACGTTTTGATTTGGAGGCTTTCAATGCATTAGGCAGAGCCCAACAATCGATCGGACAAACGGAAACATTTTATCTGAAGAAACCCGAATAAAACCAGCACGCGAACACGCCAGTGTCGGGCAGCGCGGGTTGTCGAGGGACGAACACCATGCAGTCTTGCCGCTTGGCATTTACCAGAGGGAAAAGGCCCAGCGAGTGGTAGCGCCTCGGGGTGCTGTTCGGCAAGGTCTTGTTCCGCAGGTTCTTAATCTCCTCTTGTGCTTCATGCAGCATTTCCATACATTCGGCGTATTTGTCCTCCAGCTCCCGCAACTGCAGAAATAAACACAGGCATCCTAAAGGTATACCACCATCAAACCCGAGGGCCCGACAGTGATGTTGAGTATATATATTTTTTTATCTTGCCCAGTTACTGATTTAGAAAAAGCAGCAGAGTATGGGGAAGGGGCCAGAGAGTGGGAATAAATGGAGATTTCGGAGAGCTGGTGTGGACCGTCCAAATGGTCTCCTCCCGTGCTGTAAAACTCGACCAATTGTTGATCGGCCATAGCTCAGAAAAAGTGCAACATCCCCACCGACACCTGGGAGTCCCCGGCCAAAGACCAGTCCGCCCTAAGTGGAGGAAGTGCATCTGGGAGGGCGCTGAGCACCTCGAGTCTCGTCGCTGAGAGCATGCAGAAAGCAAGCGCAGGCAGCGGAAGGAGCGTGCGGCAAACCAGTCCCACCCTCCCCTTCCCTCAACCACTGTCTGTCCCACCTGTGACAGGGACTGTGGCTCTCGTATTGGAACCACTTAAGAACTCATTTTAAGAGTGGAAGCAAGTCTTCCTCGATTCCGAGGGACTGTCTATGATGATGATGATGCATTAAACTGCACACACATTACTGCTCTGACAATCCGCGACTCTCTCACTATATATCATATACCCAGAACATGAAGACTGAACTACTTTACGGAGCTTATGTCTAGAGAGAGAGACTCACCTCAGCCGTCAGCTGCCTCTGCGCATCTTTGGCTGCACTCAAATGTTGAGTAAGTTCCTCATTTTCCACTGCATACTACGGGAAAGACAAAGCATTCGGTAATGTCACCACACGTACAACATGCTTCAGATAACTGGATAGCACAGTTGTTATTTAAAAAAAAAATACTATGCATTATTGACTTGGTATATGCTCCAAGTGCGCTTCAAGTGTGTGGAAAATGGTTGGCGATGAACCTGCTGCACATGTGTTCAGTGTCAGCTGTGGGGCAGTGGGCAGCACCCTCGCCTCGGAGTCAGGAGATTGTGGGTTCAAGTCCCACTCCAGAGACTTGAGCACAAAAATCTAGGGTGACACTCCCAGTGCAGTACTGAGGGAGTGCCGCACTGTCGGAGGGACAGTACTGAGGGAGCGCCGCACTGTCAGAGGGCCAGTACTGAGGGAGCGCTGCACTATCGGAGGGGCAGTACTGAGGGAGCGCCGCACTGTCGGAGGGACAGTACTGAGGGAGTGCTGCACTGTCGGAGGGACAGTACTGAGGGAGTGCTGCACTGTCGGAGGGACAGTACTGAGGGAGCGCTGCACTATCGGAGGGGCAGTACTGAGGGAGCGCCGCACTGTCGGAGGGACAGTACTGAGGGAGTGCTGCACTGTCGGAGGGACAGTACTGAGGGAGTGCTGCACTGTCGGAGGGGCAGTACTGAGGGAGTGCCGCACTGTTGGAGGTACAGTACTGAGGGAGTGCCGCACTGTTCGAGGTGCAGTGCTGAGGGAGTGCTACACTGTCGGAGGTGCCATCTTTCAGATGAGATGTTAAACCGAGGCCCCGTCTGCTCTCTCAGGTGAATGTAAAAGATCCCATGGCACTATTTCGAAGAAGAGCAGGGGAGTTCTCCCCGGTGTCCTGGGGCCAATATTTATCCCTCAATCAACATCACTAAAACAGATTATCTGGGTCATTATCACATTGCTGTGTGTGGGAGCTTGCTGTGCGCAAATTGGCTGCTGCGTTTCCCACATTACAACAGTGACTACACTTCAAAAAGTACTTAATTGGCTGTGACGCGCTTTGGGACACCCGGTGGTCGTGAAAGGCGCTATAGAAATGCAAGTCTGTCTTTCTGTCCAGTGTACAAACACATTGCAATGGGCTGTTAATCCAGCTTCTCAAAGGTCACTTTGAAAAATACACAAGTAAAGTTTTTCAAAAGTAAAACTGAATTATTTGTTATTACACTTGCAGCATGTATCCCACAACCTTTGATCATGTGACTTCGCAAGGATATAGCAGATTGATATCAATACTGCAATAAATATTGTGCAATTCCTTCAGTAAATAAAGTTACCAAACCAATGGCAGTTCTCTCCATGACTTCCCTACAAGCCACAGGGTAAAATAGATCCAAGTTATTTTGACATTCTCCTATGACGCATAAAACATTTCTCGTACTCCCGGTCAATTCGCTCACAAACAGATTTGATTGTTTTGGGTAAGGGAGGACTGCTTGTTGCTCCTGTGTCTTGAATTACTCAGTGCTCTATCATTAAATACCAACTGACTGGCTACTACCAGGATTTAACACATTCATTGCTTCACATCACATATATGGCACAGAAACAGGCCATTGGACCCAACCAGTCCATGCCGGCGTTTATGCTCCACTCGAGCCTCCTCCTGTCTTTCCTCATCTAAATCTATCAGCATAACCCTCAACAAAAATATATTCCAACGAGAAGGAAAGACAGTGGGCTCAAATTTGGCCCACGTCTTTTATCGGCGCACTTACCGGAGATGTGCCACTTTTCTCCGTTGATAAGCGCCCCGGAAAAAAAAAATCGCTCCCTGCTTTGGCCGCTGTCCGGCCTCTCCTCGGTCTTCGCGCGCAGCGTGGCCAGTCGAGTCGGGGGCGGAGCCAGCGTCCTGCACTGAAAACTGCCGGGACGTCTGCACATGCGCAGTAGCTCCTCGCCCCCAGCCTCTCTGTGTGCGTGCTGCAGCCGCTGTGTGTGTGGGACCCGATGCCCACTCCTAACCCTGGCCGAGTAGTCTCCCGGTGCGATCGAGCTCAGGTTTGAAGTTTTATGCACTGTAGCTATTTTTGAACTTTCTTAATGGCTTGTCATTTTCCTGGACTTTTGGATATTTTGAAAAAATTATGTAAATATGTTTTGTCTCTTGTGAATAGTGGTGAACATTTATCAAGCCTATTCACCTGGTGCTATTGTGATAGTAGAACATAAGCGACGGAGTGGCACTGAAAGAATATCTTATTTATTGAAGTAGACTTTATTTAGATAACATGGGCTCAATTTTGGCCCCGTATAATCATTGCAAACAAATAGTTGTTTAAAATTAGTTGTGAGATTAGCGCAATTTAATTCAACTATCTTTTACTTCTTTTATTTTTGTAGTTTAAGCTTCCATGAATGCTTCTGTTGTACAGTAAATTAACTTTGCGAAGTTTGTTATATGATGTCCTGTATAGCTGTTTGATCCTATTCATATTCTTTAGTCAAGTCATTAAGTTCTGCTGGTCTCCGATGTACCTACCTGCACTGATTTCTTAACTCTCCGCAAGGGTTTTCACAGGCGGCCACATACACTGGCCTGAGTTAGTTTGGAGCAACTATTAGCTGGCCAAAGTGGCCCAAATGGCCAAAACTGGCTGGTAACACCCACTTTTGAGAAAAACTAAACTAAACTAAAAAAATCGTAACTAACTCACTTAAACTGGTGCAAATTGAATGTGCAAAATGGAGATTTTTAAGATACTCCAAAAAAAATCAAGTTGCTCCAAAAAAAACGGCACAGAAGGGATAACCATCCGTGGTTAACTAGGAAAATAAGGGATGCTATCAAATTGAAAACAAGGGCATACAAAGTGACCATGACTTGTGGAACACCACCACCCACCTTGTGCCACTGTGAATAGCTGCCCTTTACCCCCACTCTCTGCTTTCTGTCTTGAAGCCAGCGAGCGATTCATTCTGCTACCTATCCCTTGACTCTGCATTCTCTGACCTTGTTCATCAGTCTATTATGGAGTACCTTATCAAAGGCCTTTTGAAAATCTAGATACATTACATCTACTGCATTACCCTTGTCTAGTCTCTCTGTTACCTCTTCAATAAATTCAATGAGGTTGGTCAAGCCAGACTTTCCCTATTTGAAACCCATACTGACTATTCATTATTATATTTTTGGTTTCGAGATGTTCTTCGATTTTCAACCTTGATGGGGGATTCCATTATGTTTCCTACCACCGATGTTAAGCTGTCTGGTCTGTCGTTGCCTGGACGATACCTCGGGGAAGGAGACTCAGACAATCCGAGATAACAGCGGCAGCCGATGCCCCTGGGCAATAACTCACAAATCCCAAGGCAAGTAAATCTCGGTAATATTAATGCAGTTCGACAGGGAGACAAAGCACGTCAGAAAACTTGCCCAACGATTGTCATTTGTAACCGTTGGAAAACATCAGACATTGCACTGGCAGCTTACAGCTTTGGCCTTTTTCTGTAGATCGACGATTTGGGAGAGAAGATGAGTGATTTCTTCCTGCTGTCGTGCCGTGTCTTCAGTCTTCTTCGCCAGTTCCTCTGCCAGGTTAACCAGTTGAATATTTGCATCCCCTGGACAATTTGTCAAGAAAAGCAAAGACAAGTTTACACACACAACAATCACAGAACAGTACAGCACAGGAGGCCATTCGGCCCATCGAGCCTGCGCCGGCTCTATTGAAGAGCACCTCAGCCAGTCCCACTCCCCCCGCTCTCTCCCCATGTCCCTGAAATTCTTTTTCCTGCAAGTACTTATCCAACTCCCTTTTGAAAGCCACGATTGAGTCTGCCTCCACCACCCTCTCAGGCAGCACATTCCAGATCCTAACCACTCGCTGCGTAAAAACGTTTTTCCTCGTGTCGCCTTTGGTTCTTCTGCCAATCGCCTTAAATCTGTGTCCTCTGGTTCTCCACCCTTCCACCAATGGGAACAGTTTCTCTCTCTCTACTCTGTCCAGACCCCTCATGATTTTGAACACCTCGATCAAATCTCCTCTCAACCTTCTCTGTTCCAAGGAGAACAACCCCAGCTTCTCCAGTATATCCACGTCACTGAAGTCCCTCATCCCTGGAACCATTCTCGTAAATCCCCTCTGCTCCCTCTCTAAGGCCTTCACATCCTTCCTAAAGTGTGGTGCCCAGAATTGGACACAATACTCCAAGCTGGGGCTGAACTAGCATTTTATATTGGTTTAGAGCAACCGCTTGCCTTTAAGGGCAGAGTTCAAACACTAATCTGAGTAATGTATTCACGGGTGAGTACACTCACAGGTTTGTAGAGCTGTTGAGTTGGGAGTGGCTTAGCTAATCACGTGATGTTCACAAGACTCAATAAAACCCCAGCCAGTTGGGTTCGGGGGATCCACGATGGGGCAGGTGGTTGTGAGCCTGATGGATGAACTGGTAATGTGTCGTGTGATTGTTAAACCTTTGCTAATAAACCAACTGGTTCTGAACAGCAACGTGTTGCTATGGATTCTTAAGCAAAGAACCCAGGAAGCAAATATATTACAATCTGTAACTAATATTAAACGAGAATTACTTCAGTGACGTAAATGAAATATGAAATGATTTTGCTGATGTCCAGAGGCGTAGTGAGGGGAACAGGCAGCCTGCTTCTGATTATTGTTCACATTTGCGGCACGTGCGGTTTTCCCGCAAGCGTTTTGCGCAGGAGCATACAGATGCTGCGCTCCGTCACAAATACTGAAATTGTAAATATTATAATGGGTCCCACACACGGGTAGGTGGCAGAGATTGCATCCTCAGTATAAGAGTATAAGCCTGTATCCAATGTGGTTTTATCGCAAGTGTAGAAGGCCATTGTTACAAAACCCGTCTGTATATGTACACACACACGCTCAGACCCACATACACACCCAGACACACTTTCCCCCCTCCCTCTCCCCCCCCCACACACCCTCCCCCCACACACACACTCCCCCCACACACACACACACACTCCCCCCCACACACCCTCCCCCCACACACCCTCCCCCCACACACACACACACACACACTCCCCCACACACACACACACACACTCCCCCACACACACACACACTCCCCCACACATCCCCCGCCCCCCCCCACGCACACACACACCCACACACACAGCCCCCCCCCACACACACACACACACAGCCGCCCCCCACACACACACACAGCCGCCCCCCACACACACACACACTCCCCCACACACACACACACTCCCCCACACATCCCCCGCCCCCCCCCACACCCACACACACAGCCCCCCCCCCCCCACACACACACACAGCCCCCCCCCCACACACACACACACAGCCCCCCCCCCCCACACACACACACAGCCCCCCCCCCACACACACACACACAGCCGCCCCCCACACACACACACAGCCCCCCCACACACACACACCCCTACCCCACACACCCCCCCCCCACACACACACACACAGCCGCCCCCCACACACACACACAGCCCCCCCCCACACACACACACAGCCCCCCCACACACAGCCCCCCCCCCACACACACACACACACCCCCCCCACACACACACAGCCGCCCCCCACACACACACACAGCCCCCCCCACACACACCCCCCCCCACACACCCACCCCCCCCCACACATCCCCCGCCCCCCCCCACACACACACACACCCACACACACAGCCCCCCCCCACACACACAGCCCCCCCCCCACACACACACACAGCCCCCCCCCCACACACACACACACAGCCGCCCCCCACACACACACACAGCCCCCCCACACACACACACCCCTACCCCACACACCCCCCCCCACACACACACACAGCCCCCCCCCCCACACACACACACAGCCGCCCCCCACACACACACACAGCCCCCCCCACACACACACATCCCCCCCCCACACACCCCCCCCACACACACACCCCCCCCCCCACACACACACACCCCCCCCCACACACACCCCCCCCCACAC
>NC_091981.1:2631705-2657762 GCF_044704955.1 Pristiophorus japonicus
GGGGGAGAAAAGAGGGGGAGGGGAGAAAAGAGGGGGGAAGGGGAAGAGAGAGAGAGAGAGAGACAGAGAGAGAGAGAGCGCGGGAGAGAGAGAGAGCGCGCGAGAGCGGGGGAGAGAGGGAGGGAGGAGGCAGGGAGAGAGAGAGAGAGAGAGAGCGATCGCGCGGGGGGAGAGAGAGAGAGCGGGGGCGAGAGCGGGAGAGGGGGGGAGGGGGGGGAAGAGAGAAGGGGAAGAGGTGGGGCGCAAGAGAGGGGGCACGAGAGAGAGGGAGCGAGAGGGGAGGGAGCGAGGGGGGAGAGAGAGAGAGAGGGCGCGAGGGGGAGAGAGAGAGTGCGAGTGGAGAGAGAGCGCGAGGGGAGAGAGAGAGAGAGTGGGGGGGGGAAAGAGAGCGCGAGCGAGGAGATTATCTGGTCATTATCACATGGGCTTGGTGGGAGCTTGCTGTGCATAAGTTGGCTGCTGCGTTTCCCACATTACAACAGTGACCACACTACACTTTTCTCTCTCACGTTCCCGTGCTAACGTTCCTGGTGTCATGTTTCGGGTTTGGGGCCCCTGTAACGGCCCATTCAACGTTCCGCACATACGCAGTTTTTCCCCACATAACGCCCATTGGGCTGCCTGTGCGGGCCCTCCAGATCACAGGACGGCCATGCAGCTGAACGGGAACGCTGGGCCTGACTCCTCACAGCAAACTCTGAAACTTGAGTCTTGCCACCTTCCAAACCAGCCAAACGGTTCATCTTTCCCTGATCCAGACCCCCACACACCCATCTGGCGTCCAGCCTCACACCCTCAGCCCGGAGACAGTCTTCCTTCCCTTGAAGATCCTTATCCGGTCACAGCAGCCAGGAGATTCCCCTTTCCGAAGTGGGCCCAAAGGGACTCGCACCGCACCTGTGGCTAACAGAATGCCAGTGCGACGGCAGGAAACGCGAGGGATTTCCCCACCAGTGAGCTGCAGCGATACCACAGGGCTTCACATTGGTTACGTATTTGTTTCATGGGATCTTTGCTGAAGAATTCACAGCTACACATTTGCTGTAAGGAACTAGCTGGTTTATTCGCAGAGGTTTCACAATCAAACTGAACCCCACCAGTTTACCCACCAGGCTCACAACAGCACGTCTCATCGTGGAGAACCAGGCCCTCAAATCTGCCACCAAGCTCACGGTCTACAGGGCTGTAGTGATACCCGCCCTCCTGTATGGCTCAGAGACATGGACCATGTACTGTAGACACCTCAAGTCGCTGGAGAAATACCACCAACGATGTCTCCGCAAGATCCTACAAATCCCCTGGGAGGACAGACGCACAAACATTAGTGTCCTCGACCAGGCCAACATCCCCAGCATTGAAGCACTGACCACACTCGACCAGCTCCGCTGGGCAGGTCACATTGTTCTCATGCCAGACACGAGACTCCCGGAACTCCTACACGGCTAACGAGCCAAAGGTGGGCAGAGGAAACGTTACAAGAGACACCCTCAAAGCCTCCCTGATAAAGTGCAACATCCCCACCGACACCTGGGAGTCCCTGGCCAAAGACTGCCCTAAGTGGAGGAAGTGCATCCGGGAGGGCGCTGAGCACCTCGAGTCTCGTCACCGAGAGCATGCAGAAACCAAGCGCAGGCAGCGGAAGGAGCGTGCGGCAAACCAGTCCCACCCACCCCTTCCCTCAACCACTGTCTGTCCCACCTGTGACAGGGACTGTGGTTCCCGTATTGGACTGTTCAGCCACCTAAGGACTCATTTTTAGAGTGGAAGCAAGTCTCCCTCGATTCCGAGGGACTGCCACGATCATCATCATCATCGTGGATCCCCCGAACCCAACTGGTTGGGGTTTTATTGAGTCTTGTGAACATCACGTGACTGGCTGAGCCACTCCCAACTCAACAGCTCCACAACTCTTTTGTTGAAACTTCAATCAAATGCCCCCCTTTGACAAGGGCACTAGAACCCAAAAATGAACAATTTTAAACTTTAATGGAACCTTAAATCAAATTAAAATTTGGGGTGATGATGCACTCCAGTCCCTCCGGCGCCCACCTTTCGCGGAAGGCCGCGAGCGTACCGGTGGACACCGTGTGCTCCATCTCCAGGGACACCCTGGCTCAGATGTAACCGCGGAAGAGAGGCAGGCAGTCAGGCTGAACGACCCCCTCGACCGCCCGCTGCCTGGACCGGCTGATGGCCACCTTGGCCATGTCCAGAAGCAGTCCTACGAGGAGGCCCTCGGACCTACCCGCTCCCCACCGCACAGGGTGCCCAAAGATCAGGAGTGTGGGACTGAAGTGCAGCCAGAATTTGACGAACAGCCCCTTCAAATATTGGTCAACTGCCCCACAAGCCCGAGAGCATGCTTACAGATGCAAAAATTACAATCCAAAAACAGTGTAAGGGAGCAAAATTAAAATAACTGACGCGCTCAAACTGTTGACGGATTCTGGGACACCGGCTCGGTGCACTCTGGGACACTGGCTCGGTGCACTCTGGGACACCGGCTCGGTGCACACTAACATTAGTTACACAAAAAACAAAACCCTGTTTCTGAGAAAGAGCGAGGAATGCTGGCGACCAGAATTCCAGGTGGGGAGACTCAGAAAAACCATGTTTGGGAAGCGCTGCTCTGCACAATCCCGCCTGTACCATCCCGCTGTTACTGCCTTTCTACGACTACTTCCTCTGTCTTGCACTTCAGCCCGACAACACACAGTCAAAACAATGCTACATTCCAGCCCTCCTGTCTTGCACTTCAGACCGACATTTTCTTACCTGCTGAACTCAAACCAGTTTCTAAAGCTCAAAGCTGCACTTTAATAAAAAAATGTTTATAAACTGTGGGCAACCAAGAATTCCTTGTTTGATTTCCCCTCAATCTTCAAGCATTGTCTATATAAAATCCTTCAGTAGAGGGGTCCATTACCAGGGGGCATCGATTTAAAGTAATTGGGGGGAGGTTTAGATGGGATTTGAGGGGAAATGTCTTCACCCAGAGAGTGGTGAGGGTCTGGAACTCACGGCCTGAAAGGGTGGTAGAGGCAGAAACCCTCACCACATTTAAAAAGTACCTGGATGTGCACCTGAAGTGCCGTAACCTACAGGGCTATGGGCCCAGAGCTGGAAAGTGGGATTAGGCTGGGTGGCTCTTTGTCGACCGGCACGGACACGATGGGCCGAATGGCCTCCTTCTGTGCTGTAAATGATATGATTCAAACAGGTTTAGAGTCATACATCTGCAACGTCCAAGTGTCAGAATGGAAATCCCAGCTGTCCAAATTAGGTTATTAATCTAAACGTGAGGATCTGATTGCATTCTACAGATCTAGAGAACCACGATAACAACATTGCTTGCCACAATTATCACCCATTTGGTGATTGATTCCATGACCTCCTGAAATAAAAATACAAATGTTGCAAACTGACATTCTTACCCAGCAATAACCTGTGGTTATATCGCACCCTTAACGTGCTAAAAAAACGCCCCAAGACACTGCACAGACGCGGGACAGCATCACCGATCAAAGCTGTTGTATCTCTGCAGATGACCAGATGTGTTGGGTCTCGTCTGCCAAACTCCCAATCCTTCTGAGCAACACGAGAAGTCACTAGCCGGGGAATTTCCTCCGAACTGCCCTCCGGGGAGAGAAATTAGTCTCAACTCGACACCTTCCTGTTTGCAAGTTGCCCCAGATTAACTCGGCATCCCACAGCACCCAGCACTGACAGGTCAACGAGCTGCAACACCTTCCGACAGGAATTTTCAGGCTGGTCAATTATTCACTGGGTTCTCTCACTGCAGTGCCAGCACTCATATTTTATTAACAGAACTGATTCCGCAGCTTGTCGAGGATTATTCGCCCGTTCAGAGAGAGCTGTTTCAGCGGCAAAGATTCAAAAAATCTGACTAACGCTCAATGAGAGATTAACACTTTGTTGGTGTACTCCAACTCACTGCTCATTTCCAGTTCTGTGTAACTCCATCCATCCAGCCACCTGTGTTACACGGTGCTCCCGCCCATCCACATACTGGCTGCAATAAGGGATCTTCAAACACACAGCACTGTCATTCTCTGCACTCTACTCTGAACTCCTTCACGGCAAGCGAGCCCCAGGTGGGCAGAGGACCCGTTACAAGGGCACCCTCAAAGCCTCCCTGATAAAGTGCAACATCCCCACCGACACCTGGGAGTCCCTGGCCAAAGACCGCCCTAAGTGGAGGAAGTGCATCCGGGAGGGCGCTGAGCACCTCGAGTCTCGTCGCTGAGAGCATGCAGAAACCAAGCGCAGGCAGCGGAAGGAGCGTGCGGCAAACCAGTCCCACCCTCCCCTTCCCTCAACCACTGTCTGTCCCACCTGTGACAGGGACTGTGGTTCCCGTATTGGACTGTTCAGTCACCTGAGAACTCACTTTTAGAGTGGAAGCAAGTCTTCCTCGATTCCGAGGGACTGCCTATGATGATAATGATGTATACATAGTAATGAGCATAGACACTGGGCACCCATTTCAACAACATTGGTAGATTTTAATTTTCCATCATTACGTTCAGTAAAACTTGGGCCAGAAATGTAGAACCTCAAAATAGCAGGCTGAAGATCGCGGCCTCACTGGGTGCGTACAATGCGCACACGGACTGACGAGAGGGTGCATATGGAGCGCGCACGGAGCGGCGAGAGGGTGCGTACAATGCGCGCAAGGACCGACGAGAGGGTGCGTATGGATCGCGCACGGAGCGGCGAGAGGGTGCATATGGATCGCGCATGGAGCGGTGAGAGGGTGCGTATGATGCGCGCACGGACCGACGAGAGGGTGCATATGATGCGCGCACGGACCGACGTGAGGGTACGTATGATGCGCGCACGGACCGACGAGAGGGTGCGTATGATGCGCGCACGGAGTGGCGAGAGGGTGCGTATGGATTGCGCATGGAGCGGCGAGAGGGTGCGTATGATGCGCGCACAGATCGACGAGAGGATGCGTACACGGACCGACGAGAGGGTGCGTATGATGCGCGCATGGAGCGGCGAGAGGGTGCGTATAATGCGCGCAGGGACTGACGAGAGGGTGCGTACAATGCGCGCAGGGACCGACGAGAGGGTGCATACAATGCGCGCACGGACCCGGCAAGATCTCACAGAAGCCGGTTCTCGGCACACGATGTGCATGTGCCGAAAAACAGCGCTTTCGATTGGTCAAGATTTCTCCGGACAGATCCTCTGGGAGAAGGACATCCACGCGGGAGAGATCGGGATACCTGCCCAACTCATGTCCAGCCAATGTCCTTCAAACTCTTACGCCTGGTGAAAGCAGGTGCACAGCTTACTTTTACCAGCATAACACTCTTAAAACATAGAAAGATTAAATTTAAACACTCATATTTATATTAAAAACCCTGTCGCTTAAGATAAGTTTATTTTTAACCCTACTGAAAACACATTAAAAAATTTCCAAAAAATATATTTTTTTCTAAAACATTTAATTTCAATTAATTTTAAACCTGTGAGGTGTTGTGTTGATTTATTGTGCTGTGTTTGGGTGTTTAGGAGTGTTTCTCATCGATAGTAATGGGAGCCTGTACAAACGGAGCTCCCATTGTTATCAATGAGAATACTGCACAGTGATTGGTGGTCCTGGCCCACGTGACCCCAGCGTGTTGGTACATACCTGGAAAATATCTCCCGGTGCGCTGCACAGTGAATCCAGGCCTCCAACCGGGATCCTTCGTTCTTCCGGGACCAATGGGTACTTTCGGAGGTTTTATCAGGTCAGAGGCATTCGTACGTAGATTATCGCCACCAATGTTGGCTCAGGAGCCTTTAGTCCAAAGTGCAATTTGCTGGGCATGTTAGGAGGAACTACCACTCCTCCATAATAAAAACAACCCATGGTACGTGACACGCCACACACGGTGGCAGCCGACAGGTCAGCCGTGGCTCAGTGGGCAGCACCCTCTCTCGCCTCTGAGTCAGAAGGTTGTGGGTTCAAGTCTCACTACAGGAACTTGTGCACGTAAATCTAAGCTGACACTCCCAGTGCAGTACTGAGGGAGTGCCGCACTGTCGGAGGGGCAGTACTGAGGGAGTGCCGCACTGTCAGAGGGGCAGTACTGAGGGAGTGCCGCACTGTCGCAGGGGCAGTAGTGAGGTAGCCCCGCACTGTCGCAGGGGCAGTAGTGAGGTAGCCCCGCACTGTCGGAGGGGCAGTAGTGAGGTAGCCCCGCACTGTCGGAGGGGCAGTACTGAGGGAGCCGTACAGAGGGAGCCCCGCACTGTTGGAGGGGCAGTACTGAGGGAGCCCCGCACTGTCGGAGGGGCAGTACTGAGGGAGCGCCGCACTGTCGGAGGGGCAGTACTGAGGGAGCGCCGCACTGTCGGAGGGGCAGTACTGAGGGAGCGCCGCACTGTCGGAGGGGCAGTACTGAGGGAGCGCCGCACTGTCGGAGGTGCCATCTTTCAGAAGAAACGTTAAACCGAGGCCCCGCCTCGGATGTAAAAGATCCCAGGGCACTATTTTGAAGACGAGCAGGGGAGTTCTCCCCGGTGTCCTGGGGCCAATATTTATCCCTCAACCAACATCACTAAAACAGATTATCTGATCATTATCATATTGCTGTGTGTGGGAGCTTGCTGTGCACAAATTGGTTGCCATGTTTCCCACATTACAACAGTGACTACACTTCAAAAGTATTTCATTGGCTGTAAAGCGTTTTGAGATGTCCAGTGGTTGGGAAAGGCTCTACAGAAATATCTTTCTTACATCAAAGCCAAGATCACGGCGTCCAAACAATCTGTGGCGATAACCAAGACTGGAATGGAGTCCTTGCTGAAACCCCCCCCATTAAATAGCGTGGACCCACTTCCATTTCTTGTCATCGCTAAGTAAGTTTTATTATGAATCCTGACAGAGCCCCTTTAAATCTGCAACCTCGCTAAGCAGTTACAGCCCTGAAAGTTCGAAGATTGACTATTTCCTAAAATCTTAAAAAATTCTTTAAGCACAGAGGGAGGCCACTGGGCCCATCGAGCCTGTGCCGGCTCTGTGACAGAGCGATCCAATCAGTCCCACTCCCCTCGCTCGCTCCCCCACAGCCCTACAAGGTTTTCCTTTTCAAATATTTCTCCAAATCCCTTTTGAAAGTTGCTATTGTAATCCAGGCGTTCTCAACCTCTGTGTACGGTCAGAATGTTTAACAAAGGTCAGAGGATAATGCACAGAATTCAGGGGTCTGGCCGACAAAGGACAGCCATCATAACTCTCACACTTCCAATAATAATCTGGGATAGTTCCACTGCAAAAACTATTCAGTCATTTTACTAATAACGGCCAAAACACAGAGCCGTCATGTTTTATTCTTGCTAAACAAATACATAGGGATTGTTTCTGTATCTACATTTGAAGTTGGATATTAATTGTAGAATGGTAAAAAGATATCTAACAGCAGCTTTTTGAATAAAGGCAAGTTACGGAACCAAAGGGAGTGAGGACTGGGCAGGTGTGTGATGTGGGAGTGAATCACATCCTTGTTACAAACCATTAGAAAATCCTTTCTACATCAAGACTCAAACAAATACTTGCCAGCTGAGTATTGGCCTCCTGAGTTGACAAAGAAAATAAAAATATCGGTGGTGTTGGGACGTTTTACGGACCCACCTAGTACCTGCATGTGTACGTGAATATTCTCAATGGCCTCCTGGGCGTCCCTGCATTTTGTCCATCGAACACGTTGCTGGAATGGTACCAGGGGTAAGGGACTTCAGTTTAGAACTCTGTGAACCGTTAATGGATTCCATTTCAAGGTGAATGTTTACAGAGTAGGAAACACATGTGGAGGCTGAGTCGTTGAGTATATTCAAGGCTGAGTGCGATAGATTTTTGGACTCTCGGGGAATCGAGGGATATGGGGATCGGGCGGGAAAGTGGAGTTGAGGCCGAAGATCAGCCGTGATCTTATTGAATGGCGGAGCAGGCTCGAGGGGCCGAATGGCCGACTCCTGCTCCTAATTCTTATGTTATGTGGAGAGGTTAGAGATTCTGGGATTGTTCTACTTAGAGATGAGGAGGAATTTCTTCTCTCAGAGGGTTGTAAATCTGTGGAATTCTCTGCCCCAGAGAGCTGTGGAGGCTGGTCATTGAATATATTTAAGGCGGAGATAAACAGATTTTTGAGCGATAAGGGATTAAGGGGTTATGGGGAGCGGGCGGGGAAGTGAAGCTGAGTCCATGATCAAATCAGCCATGATCGTATTGAATGGCGGAGCAGGCTCAAGGGGCAAATGGCCGACTCCTGCTCCTATTTCTTATGTTCTGATGTTCTTAGAAAAGGGGGAGATTTTATCGAGGCGTTTAAAATGATGACGGATTGTGATCGAGAAGATGGGGAGAAGATGGCTGGAGGGTCAAAAACCAGAGGGCACAGATTTAGGATATTTGGCAATAGTTCCAGGGGAGAGATATGGGGGAATGTTTTTACGCAGCGAGTTGTGATCGGGAACACACTGCCTGAAAGGACGGTGGGAGCAGATTCAATAGTAACCTTCAAAATGGAATTGGATAAATACTTGAAAAGGAACATTTTGCAGGTTAAAGGGGAAGGAGCGGAGGGAGGGGGACTAATTATACAGCTCTTTCACAGAGCTGGCACAGGCACGGCAGGCTGTAAGATTCTATGATTCTGTGAACACAATTCTGACCACACTCGACCAGCTCTGTTGGGCAGGCCACATGCCTGACACTAGACTCCCAAAGCAAGCACTCTACTCGGAACTCCTACACGGCAAGCCAGCCCCAGGTGGGCAAAGGAAACGTTACAAGAGACACCCTCAAAGCCTCCCTGATAAAGTGCAACATCCCCACTGACACCTGGGAGTCCCTGGCCATAGACCGCCCCAAGTGGAGGAAGTGCATCCGGGAGGGCGCTGAGCACCTCGAGTCTCGTCGCCGAGAGCATGCAGAAACCAAGCGCAGGCAGCGGAAGGAGCGTGCGGCAAACCAGTCCCACCCTCCCCTTCCCTCAACCACTGTCTGTCCCACCTGTGACAGAGACTGTAATTCCTGTATTGGACTGTTCAGCCACCTGAGAACTCACTTTTAGAGTGGAAGCAAGTCTTCCTCGATTCCGAGGGACTGCCTACAATGATGATGAAGACTGTGATTTGCAGCATAGTATATAATTCGGATGAAAATGAGGTGCATCTATTGCACTTTTCTCTCTTCAGTAATCTGTACGGTGCCCAGTTGGAGAGGAGAGTTACTCTAAAACCACCAGAAACAGCACACGCAAATCTCCAAACAAGGTCCAGGAGTCACATGCCAGGAACAGATTTTGGAGGCGGATGGCACGGAGATCTCCCCAAAGTCAATGCACTCTCAAACACTGCGGTCAGGGTAACCATTCGTGGGCCATCGTTCTCCTCTCAACTTCCACCAGCCCTGCCTCACTGTCGTCCCTGTATCCAACCCGTCGCCAATCCTCGGAGACAGATCAGCAATACACACAACAAACCACCTCACTACCGTCAAACAGACCAACCAGACCAACATCGTTGGACACAGCTCTCCACCCCCAGTGAACCCCAAAATGTTTATTCATTACAATCTGTCAAGTCGTCAATTTGTTTTGGGTCTGTGACAACGCGCCCTTTCACTCCTCAGTTCCAAAAGATTTGCCTTAACTCACACTGGTGACAGGAATTATATTTTATTCTGTGAAATTAAGACATGATACTACTCTCCAAACCCCTCACCTCAACTCCTCGTGCACCCCTCCTCGCCAACCCTCACTTACCCCTCTCCTCCAACCCTCACTTACCCCTCTCCTCCAACCCTCACTTACCCCTCCCCTAACCCTCCCCTCCAACCCCTCCCCTACCCCTCCCCTCCAACCCCCTCCCCTACCCCTCCCCTCCAACCCCCTCATCTTCCATTCACCTCAGGTGAAAGGAAACAGAGAGATTGTACCAGTCAGGATTTGAAAGATATTTACAACAGATTTCTGGGAGACTATATTGTGATTTGTACAGTATTAGAAATGGAGATTTTCAGGGGGAGCAGGAGGGGAATGAAGGAAGACAATGTGCAGACAAAACATTAGAAAACGTCATTCATTACGACTACACAAAACTCCCCGACAACTGGAAAGGTTTGTTCAACTTGCTGTGACAGACAGACTCTCCACGCCCCGCAGCAAAATAGAATCAGATGAAATTTGAGTTAAAGCAGCAACTTCCTGCTTTTCTTATCAAAACGAGGAACATGAAACCTTACCTTCCTGCAAGAGATGCCATTGTTCGTTCTCGTATCTAACCAGGCTGCCGTTCAGTCCATGCTCAGGACTGCTGTCGCTCTCAAGGTTCTCCTCGGGAGCGATGTCCAGCACTGCAGACATGCTCAGTCTCTAGCACGCACTAACGGGCAAGGCGGCACTGCCCATCAATCGCTGCCTCCCATCCCCTGCCCGCTGGAGAAGTCGGTGCCCCGCAGAGCATCACACTCCCCTCGCACAGCACTAACACCATTCTCGGTCAGGGCAATGTCTGAACTGCTGTCTGCCAACCGGGCTGTTTACACAGGACAGCTGATCCACCGTCAACAAAGGCACAGGGGAGAGCCGCAATATGGCACCAAGGTCGTACGTCATTTTTAGCAACCAAATGTGGCTTCACGCAATCTTGAACGGAAAGAAATTGGCTATGCGAGAAAATAATTTTTTGAAATGCCATTTGATCCTGTTGAGAGTAGTCTATAATTGGAAATGAATAAACAGTCACCCCTGTGACTGAAGGAAGAATGGTTCCATCCACAGGCCTTGGCAACCTTGTGAGGAAGGTGAACAGTGTGCAGGTATACAGGTGTGCAGTGTGCAGATGTATAGTGTGCGGGTGTACAGGTATACAGGTGTGCAGTGTGCAGATGTATAGTGTACAGGTGTGCAGGTATACAGGTGTGCAGTGTGCAGATGTATAGTGTACGGGTGTGCAGGTATACAGGTGTGCAGTGTGCAGATGTATAGTGTACAGGTGTGCAGGTATACAGGTGTGCAGTGTGCAGATGTATAGTGTACAGGTGTGCAGGTATACAGGTGTGCAGTGTGCAGATGTATAGTGTACAGGTGTGCGGGTGTACAGGTGAACAGGTGTAGTAAGCAGAATCCGTCCTCCGCACACAATACTCGACATTACTTTCTAAATAGTCATCTGCCTGGATTAGCGACAAAAGGAATTTGGGATTGTAGATGTAACTGCCCTAATTAAAAGGGGCTGATTATTTCCTTCAATTATATCTTGCAGAAAGATGAGTTCCTGTTCGTGAATTCACTGAGTGCGTGAACATAACTGCCTTTGATAACACAAGTGCAGCACTGGGAGCATTTTCTGCAGCGATTAGTGTAAGCAGGGAAAGGATTGGTCTCGGCCAGTCCTGCTCCAGCCAGCCGGCAGTAACTGTGCAAGGGCAGTCCTTGTGCTGTTCCAGCAAGCTTTCAGTCTCTCTCAGTACGAAAGCACTCACAATCACAAGCCACACACATAACTCACCGAGTCACTTTATACCCATTTACATTAGGCCACAGGTGGCCCTTCAAAGTCAGCACAATACCAGTGCCGTTGTTACGGAATATTATGTTCAGTTTTGGTCCCCTAATCTGAGGAAGGACATTCTTGCTATTGAGGGAGTGCAGCGAAGGTTCACCAGACTGATTCTCGGGGTGGCAGGACTGACCTATGAGGAGAGACTGGATCGACTGGGCCTGTATTCACTGGAGTTTAGAAGGATGAGAGGGGATCTCATAGAAACATATAAAATTCTGACGGGACTGGACAGGTTAGATGCAGGAAGAATGTTCCCGATGTTGGGGAAGTCCAGAACCAGGGGACACAGTCTAAGGATAAGGGGTAGGCCATTTAGGACTGAGATGAGGAGAAACCTCTTCACTCAGAGAGTTGTTAACCTGTGGAATTCCCTACCGCAGAGAGTTGTTGATGCCAGTTCATTGGATATATTCAAGAGGGAGTTAGATATGGCCCTTACAGCTAAAGGGATCAAGGGGTATGGAGAGAAAGCAGGAAAGGGGTACAGAGGGAATGATCAGCCATGATCTTATTGAATGGTGGTGCAGGCTCGAAGGGTCGAATGGCCTACTCCTGCACCTATTTTCTATGTTTACCTCCAGACTTGCAGACTTGGCTATTCCAGCGCACTCCTGGCCATCCTCCCACATTCTACCCGACGTAAACTAGAGGTGATCCAAAACTCGTCTGCCCAGTGTCCTAACTCGCACCGAGTCCCGCTCACCCATCACCACCTGTGCTCGATGCCCCGTGTCCTAACTCGCACCGAGTCCTGCTCACCCATCACCCCCTGTGCTCGCTGACCTACATTGGCTCCCAGTTAAGCAACGCCTCGATTTCAAAATTCTCATCCTTGTTTTCAAATCCCTCGATGGCCTCGCCCCTCCCTATCTCTGTAATCTCCTCCAGCCCCAGAACCCCCCCCAAGATGTCTGCGCTCCTCTAATTCTGCCCTCCTGACCATCCCTGATTATAATCACTCCACCATCGGTGGCCGTGCCTTCTGTTGCCTGGGCCCCAAGCTCTGGAACTCCCTCTCTAAACCTCTCCGCCTCTCTTTCTTCCTTAAAACCTACCTCTTTGACCAAGCTTTTGGTCACCTGCCCTAATTCCTCCTTTTGTGGCTCGATGGCTAACTTTGTTTGATAACGCTCCTGTGAAGTGTCTTGGGACGTGTAAGGCGCTACAGAAGTACAAGTTGCTGTTCTGTTGGAAATGGAATACTCTCCCCGGGGTGTTGGATGTTCTCCCAACCCCAAATGCTGATTCCCCCCCCCCCTCCCCCAACACCAGTCTGTGGATTGCACCCAGCACTTTGGGCCCTAACCTAGACAGGCCGAGCTCTCAGACCATGAGAAACATCAGTGAACTACCGACATTGCTGGTCTGTACAGCTTTCCCCAACTGGCCGCACTGCCACATTGGGACATACGTCGTCACTCTAACTGCGGAAACACAAATAGCGTACATCCATTGTCCCGACTCCTGCCCTGGAGTACAAGCTAGACAGATCCGGCTACTATATCAGCCGTGGCTCAGTGGGCAGCACTCTCTCACCTCTGAGTCAGAAGGTTGTGGGTTCAAGTCCCACTCCAGAGACTTGAGCACAAAAATCTAGGCTGTCACTCCCAGTGCAGTACTGAGGGAGCGCCGTACTATCGGAGGGGCAGTACTGAGTGAGTGCCACATTGTCGGAGGGGATTACTGAGGGAGCGCTGCACTGTCGGAGGGGCTGTGCTTAGGGAGTGCCACAATGTTGGAGGGGCAGTACTGAGGGAGCGTCGCACTATCGGAGAGGCAGTGCTGAGGGAGCGCTGCACTGTCGGAGAGGCAGTGCTGAGGGAGCGTCGCACTGTCGGAGGGGCAGTACTGAGGGAGCGTCGCACTGTCGGAGGGGCAGTACTGAGGGAGCGTCGCACTGTCGGAGAGGCAGTGCTGAGGGAGCGCCGCACTGTCGGAGAGGCAGTGCTGAGGGAGCGTCGCACTGTCAGAGAGGCAGTGCTGAGGGAGCGCCGCACTGTCGGAGAGGCAGTGCTGAGGGAACGCTGCACTGTCAGAGATTTAGCTGATCATTATCATATTGCTGTTTGTGGGAGCTTGCTGTTCGCAAATTGGCTGCCACGTTTCCCACATTACAACAGTGACTACACTTCAAAAAGCACTTAATTGGCTGTAAAGTGTTTTGAGTCGTCCGGTGGACGTGAAAGGCGCTATATAAATGCAAGTCTTTCTTTTTCTTTTTGCAATGAAATGAACTTATTTTACAACTCATTTTTATATTTGTTCCTGGGATGTGGGCCTCGCTGGCAAGGCCGGCATTTATTGCCCATCCCTAATTGCCCCTTGAGAAGGTGGTGGTGAGCCGCCTTCTTGAACCGCTGCAGTCCGTGTGGTGAAGGTGCTCCCACAGTGCTGTTAGGGAGGGAGTTCCAGGATTGTGACCCAGCGACGATGAAGGAACGGCCGATATATTTCCAAGTCAGGATGGTGTGTAACTTGGAGGGGAACGTGGAGGTGGTGATGTTCCCATCTGCCTGCTGCCCTTGTCCTTCTAGGTGGTAGAGGTCGCGGGTTTGGGAGGTGCTGCCGAAGAAGCCTTGGCGAGTTGCTGCAGTGCATCTTGTAGATGGTGCACACTGCAGCCACGGTGCGCCGGTGGTGGAGGGAGTGAGTGTTGAAGGTGGTGGGTAGCGTGCTGATCCAGCGGCTGCTTTGTCCTGGATGGTGTCGAGCTTCTCGAGTGTTGTTGGAGCTGCACCATCCAGGCAAGTGGAGAGTATTCCATCACACTCCTGACTTGTGCCTTGTAGATGGTGGAAAGGCTTTACGGAGTCAGGAGGTGAGACACTGGCCACAGAATACCCAGCCTCTGACCCGCTCTTGTAGCCACAGTATTTATGTGGCTGGTCCAGTTAAGTTTCCAGTCAATGGTCGATATATTACAACTGTTTCCATGGAAACTAATTATTATATAAATGGGGCACGGAAGCAGTTTTTTTTAATATATAAAAGAGTTCCAATATGCATTTTCAATTGGTTTGGCAAAAATAATATAATCACATTGAAAACATGGCTCAACACTGGAGAAACTAATCAATTTGGACAGTCGCTTTTCTTTTCACAGGAGTATTGTAACAAAAAGAAATTAGTTTCATCAAAAGCTAAATTGCCTTTCAGATTATGTATGGTTACAATAGTGTTCCATTGTAAATGCAAATTTTGTAAAAAAGTATTAAAATATTTTCATTGTGAGATTGTCTTTCCCCCCAATCACGGGCAGTCCCTCGGAATCGAGGAAGACTTGCTTCCACTCTTAAAATGAGTCCTTAGGTGGCTGAACAGTCCAATACGAGAGCCACAGTCCCTGTCACAGGTGGGACAGACAGTGGTTGAGGGAAGGGGAGGGTGGGACAGGTTTGCCGCACGCTCCTTCCGCTGCCTGCGCTTGGTTTCTGCATGCTCTCGGCAATGAGACTCGAGGTGCTCAGCGCCCTCCCGGATGCACTTCCTCCACTTAAGGCGGTCTTTGGCCAGGGACTCCCAGGTATCGGTGGGGATGTTGCACTTTATCAGGGAGGCTTTGAGGGTGTCCTTGTAATGTTTCCTCTGCCCACCTGGGGCTCGCTTGCCGTGAAGGAGTTCTGAGTAGAGCGCTTGCTTTGGGAGTCTCGTGACTAGCATGTGGACAATGTGGCCCGCCCAACGGAGCTGGTCGAGTGTGGTCAGTGCTTCGATGCTGGGTCTTCGAACACTCTTTTCCTCAGGCGGCTGAAGGCTGCACTGGCGCACTGGAGGGGGTGTTGAATCTCGTCAACAATGTGTTTCAGCATCAACTGAGTACATGACTTCAGTTCTCAAACACCGTCAGATTCAGTAACCCTCTCAGGGCAGCACTGCTAGATTTAACCGTGTTGCTTGTAGGCTAAGAATGAGAGACCTGAACTTGGTGCAGGGGCTGGGAGGAGCAGGGGTTTGGAATGACCGACGGGCAAGAACAGAATCCCACGGGCTGGTGGCCTGGAGGTAGAGTCGGGGACAAGTAACGACCGAGGGCTGAGCCGAGGTGTGCAGGGAGATCGTGTTGGGCAGGGCAGGTACGCACTCTGAGGTTAGAAGCAGCGTTAGTGGGTGGCTGGGCTGTTCCTGGTGGTAGCTTGAACGGGAACACAATTATTTTGCAAAAACTGTGAACCAATTGGGTCAGTGGAAAAACAATCGACCGGTGAATGGGGCCATGTTGAGCCTGCACGGAGCCAATCAGAACGCTCAATCGTGGCGGGCACCACAGGCACAAAATATGTCGGCCCGGAATTTGCGGTCGGGGGGGGGGGGGGCTGGGGGGGGGTGACCAAGCAACGCTCACCGTCATTCTGTCCTTGAAACATAGAAAATAGGTGCAGGAGTAGGCCATTCGGCCCTTCGAGCCTGCACCACCATTCAATAAGATCATGGCTGATCATTCACCTCAGTACCCCTTTCCTGCTTTCTCTCCATACACCTTGATCCCTTTAGCCGTAAGGGCCACATCTAACTCCCTCTTGAATATATCCAATGAACTGGCATCAACAACTCTCTGTGGTAGAGAATTCCACAAGTTCACAATTCTCTGAGTGAAGAAGTTTCTCCTCATCTCGGTCCTAAATGGCTTACCCCTTATCCTTAAACTGTGACCCTGGTTCTGGACTTCCCCAACATCGGGAACATTCTTCCCGCATCTAACCTGTCCAATCCTGTCAGAATTTTATATGTTTCTATGAGATCCCCTCTCATCCTTCTAAACTCCAGTGAATACAGGCCCAGTCGATCCAGTCTCTCCTCATAGGTCAGTCCTGCCATCCCGGGAATCAGTCTGGTACACCTTCACTGCACTCCCTCAAACGCAACTTCAGGATTTAGTGTGTGTGCTGCCTAATGCGGAAATCCTCAATCGTTCATCATCATCATAGGCAGTCCCTCGAAGCGAGGATGACTTGCTTCCACGCCAAAAAGGGATGAGTTTCCAGGTGATTCAATGAAGGATCTAATATTCCAGATCCTGAACTACATCCTGAAGGGTGGAAGATGCCTGCCCGTGGATCTTTTAACGTGGGGTGACCATTGCACCATTCAGTCATTCACCCAGGCTCCGCCTCCTCCCAGAGCCGGCAATCAGCGAAACTGACAAAAGCTTTGGCTCCCCGCCGTTATACCGCGGTGAACTTCACCACCAAACGTTCAACCCCAAGGGATCCGGTGTAACTGGGGCTTTAACAGCATATGGACTGCTGGACACAGGTCATGGCCTCTGAAAAACTCATTTTAATTTTGTGCAGTGTCAAATGTTTCCATTTTAATAAAAATTACTATTTTTACAAAGGAATTTAAAAATCAATTACATTTTTTTTCCAAGTTTGTCCATCTTTATTTCAGGTTTGCCGTCTCCCCGTGCGAGAGCCTCAATCTGTGTTTTGCTCTCAGTAACATTTTTTTTAAAGTTAGAATTTTAAGAGCGTGCTCACTTCTGTGTTTGCTGTGTGATTGGCTGCTTAGACAGCTTGCTGATGTCACAGCAGCTCGCGTTAGGGATTCCCCATTAACTTACGCTGATTCCAGCTGTACCTCGGGGAAACTTGAACTTCTCGCCACAGAGGTCGCGGGGTCATTGTTGGGAAATTTACTCCGGGGCCAGCGGTGAACGCCTTTGCTGCCCCACTGACCGCAAATTCCGGGCCTTTGTTTGTTGGGTAATAGCGAGAGAGTAAACATTAAACTTGGCTGCAATAGTTCGGCGGGCCACATTGTCTGCATGCCCGACACGGGACTCCCAAAGTAAGCGCTCTACTCGGAACTCCTTCACGGCAAATGATCCAAAGGTGGGCAGAGGAAACACTACAAGGACACCCTCAAAGCCTCAGCGCAAGTTAATGGGCAATCCCTAACGCGAGCTGCTGACAAAGTGCAACATCTCCACCGACACCTGGGAGTCCCTGGCCAAAGACCGCCCTAAGTGGAGGAAGTGCATCAGGGAGGGCGCTGAGCACCTCGAGTCTCGTCGCCGAGAGCATGCAGAAACCAAGCGCAGGCAGCGGAAGGAGCGTGCGGCAAACCAGTCCCACCCTCCCTTTCCCTCAACCACTGTCTGTCCCACCTGTGACAGAGACTGTAATTCCCGTATTGGACTGTTCAGATACCTTAGAACTCACTTTTAGAGTGGAAGCAAGTCTTCCTCGATTTCGAGGGGCTTCCTATGATGGATAGCGAGAGAAAAAATATTAAATTTGGCTGCAACAGAAATAAGTGACAGTTTGATTTTAAGAATCTGATGCAAGAAACACTAAGATACAAAATCAAACAACCCTACTTTCAAAATAATTCCATTACAGCCGTTACATATTTAGCTTCACCCCAACAGGGGAGTTGATAAAGAGTTAATGTACTTTGGCAACATGCTTTCATTCTGCTGAATGATCGTAAACCGAGCGCAAAACAAGATGCACGTTCCTTCATCTAACATCCGTCAAAGTCAACTTCTAGGAATTTCTGATTAAACTAGAATTAGCAAGCCCCAAACAAAATCCTTAATATTTAAACTAGCAACACTGGCTCCCGATTGAGCAACGCCTCAATTTTAAAATCCTCATCAATGTTTTCAAACCCCTCCATGGCCCTCGCCCCCTCCCTATCTCTGGAATCTCCTCCAGCCCCACAACCCCCCGAGATCTCTGCACTCCTCTAATTCTGCCCTCCTGAGCATCCCTGATTATAATCGCTCCACCATCGGCGGCCGTGCCTTCTGTTGCCTGGGCCCCAAGCTCTAGAACTCCCTCCCTAAACCTCTCCGCCTCTCTACCTCCTTCATGACGCTTCTTAAAACGTACCTCTTTGACCGAGCTTTTGGTCACCTGCGCTGATGTCTACTTATGCTGCTCGGTGTCAAATTTTTTAAAAATCTCCTAACTCTCCTGTGAAGCACCTTGCGATGTTTTACTATGTTGAAGGCATTATATAAATACAAGTAGTTGTTGTTTTACTACAGAAATGCTGCTTTAATCCAGAGTTTAGGGTACAATATGTTAGATTGCAATTATTATGAAAAAACATTTTGGTAACTTTGTTTGAAAATATAAAGCACAGTTAGCTCAGTGACCAAACCAAAAGGCACAAAATGTGGTCGAGATTGTCACCCCGGGCTACGTTTGAAAGGAATGTCCTGATTCAAATTGAACTGTATATTTTTAGACCATAAAGGGTATGATTGAATTATAACCTTGTGACTCATCTATCTTGGGATAAAGGTGGTTACATAGTTTTGTTTAAAATAATCTGGGCAAGCCTCCATGTATTCACAGTCCATTCCCAACATCAAATATATCCCACGCAAAATGCTAAATACTGCGGGATTGCGGACATTAGAAATATGAACAGAGAACGCTGGCAACACTCAGCGGGTCACGCAGCCTCTGTGGAGCGAGAAACCGAGTTAGTGTTTCAGGTCGATGGCCTTTCATCAGAACGGGGAAAAGTTGGAGATGTGACAGTTTTTAAGCGAGTGTGGGAGCAGGGAAAGGGAGGAGGGGAGGGGAGGGGAGAACAAAGGGGAAAGTGTGTGATAGGGCGGAGGGCAGGAGCGATTTATATATCTAAGTGCGAGAGCAGGCAACGCCACACTGAGCTGGTGAACCTTCTTTCTGAGGCAGTCCCTCGGAATCGAGGAAGACTTGCTTCCACTCTAAAAGTGAGTTCTAAGGTGACTGAACAGTCCAATACGGGAATTACAGTCCCTGTCACAGGTGGGACAGACAGTGGTTGAGGGAAGGGGAGGGTGGGACAGGTTTGCCGCACGGTCCTTCTGCTGCCTGCGCTTGGTTTCTGCATGCTCTCGGCGACGAGACTCGAGGTGCTCAGCGCCCTCCCGGATGCACTTCCTCCACTTAGGGCGGTCTTTGGCCAGGGACTCCCAGGTGTCAGTGGGGATGTTGCACTTTATCAGGGAGGCTTTGAGGGTGTCCTTGTAACGTTTCCTCTGCCCATCTGGGGCTCGCTTGCCGTGAAGGAGCTCCGAGTAGGTGCGTTTTTCCCCCAGAGTGCTGTGCGGCCTTGAGGCTCAACACTAACATTAACTCTTCGACATGTTCCCCCAGCACAACACACGCGGGGTCAGAAGCTCAGTGCTGAGAGAGAGACTGAGCACAACTCTACCCAACGCTCCACACAATGCACCACTGTGCTGCCCCAATCCACCAACCCGCTATCAGTCCCCAATCACAACACTCAGCGTCCTCGACCAGGCCAACATCTGAGCACTGACCACACTCGACCAGCTCCGCTGGGCAGGCCACATTGTCCACATGCCAAACACGAGACTCCCAAAGCAAGCGCTCTACTCGGAACTCCTTCACGGCAAGCGAGCCCCAGGAGGGCAGAGGAAACGTTACAAGGACACCCTCAAAGCCTCCCTGATAAAGCGCAACATCCCCACCGACACCTGGGAGTCCCTGGCCAAAGACTGCCCTAAGTGGAGGAAGTGCATCCAGGAGGGCGCTCTGCACCTCGAGTCTCGTTGCCGAGAGCATGCAGAAACCAAGCGCAGGCAGCGGAAGGAGCGTGCGGCAAACCAGTCCCACCCTCCCCTTCCCTCAACCATTGTCTGTCCCACCTGTGACAGGGTCTGTGGTTCTCGTATTGGACTGTTCAGTCACCTGAGAACTCACTTTTAGAGTGGAAGCAAGTCTTCCTCGATTCCGAGGGACTGCCGATGATGATGATGATGACGACGACGACGACATCACTCAATCCATAGACACCCAAAGTACGACTCCATCACGCCACCAGTGACAAACCCATCAATCAATAAAGCAATTATGTTTCTTTTATTCATTCACGGGATGTGGGCGTCGCTGGCAAGGCCGGCATTTATTGCCCATCCCTATCGCCCTGGAGACAGAGGTGGCGAGCTGCCTTCTTGAACCACTGCGTTCTCTGTATTCAGAGTTAAACCTGTATTAAAGAAAAGACAGACTTGCATTTCTATAGCGCCTTTCGTGACACCGAACGTCTCAAAGAGCTTTTGAAGTGGTGTCACTTGTAATGTAGGAAACGCAGCAGCCAATTTGCGCACAGCAAGCTCCCACACACAGCAACGTGATAATGACCAGATAATCTGTTTTAGTGATGTTGATTGAGGGATAAATATTGGCCCCCAGGACACCGGGGAGAACTCCCCTGCTCTTCTTCAAAATAGTGTAATGGTATCTTTTACATCCACCTGAGAGAGCAGACGGGGCCTCGGTTTAACATCTCATCCGAAAGACGGCACCTCCGACAGTGCAGCGCTCCCTCAGCACTGCCCCTCCGACAGTGCGGCGCTCCCTCAGCACTGCCCCTCCGACAGTGCGGCGCTCCCTCAGCACTGCCCCTCCGACAGTGCGGCGCTCCCTCAGTACTACACTGGGAGTGTCAGCCTAGATCTTTGTGCTGAAGTCCCTGGAGTGGGACTTGAACTCACAATCTTCTGACTCAGAGGCGAGGGTGCTGCCCACTGAGCCATAGCTGACACCAAGATATTTCTCCTGCAGCAACTATCCATTCAATGCTGGAAGTACTTGTTAATGGCAGAGTTCCTGCCAGTTTGAGAGCGTCTATGGGCAATGCAATGGTTAGGTTCCCATTTGCAAGTCATAGGCTAACATTTATTCTCAACTTATCCAGGCACACACACCAAGCAGATACTTCATTCTGAAATGTGATTCAATGAGTGAATCAACCACTTCAAACGCTTTTTGAGTCAACCACTTCAAACGCTTTTTATCTTTTGTTTTATTTTAGAAGGCACCTGAACGTGTTTCATTAATTTCCTAAACAGATTTTACATTTAGACTGATCCCTGGGGTGAGAGGGTTGTCCTATGAGGAGAGATTGAGTAGACTGGGCCGATACTCTCTGGAGTTTAGAAGAATGAGAGGTGATCTCATTGAAACGTACAAGATTCTGAGGGGGATTGACAGGGTAGATGCTGAGAGGATGTTTCCCCCGGGCTGGAGAGTCTAGAACCAGGGGTCACAGTCTCAGGATAAGGGGTCGGTCATTTAGGACTGAGGTGAGAAGGAATTTCTTCTCTCAGAGGGTTGTAAATCTGTGGAATTCTCTGCCCCAGAGAGCTGTGGAGGCTGGGTCATTGAATATATTTAAGGTGGAGATAGAGAGATTTTTGAGCGATAAGGAAGTCAAGGGTTATGGGGAGCGGGCAGGGAAGTGGAGCTGAGTCCATGATCAGATCAGCCATGATCTTATTGAATGGCAGAGCAGGCTCGAGGGGCCGAATAGCCGACTCCTGCTCCTATTTCTTATGTTCTTATGTAAAACTACTCGTTACACTCTACAGGTTAATCTGTCAATGGGCTACAAGGTGAATTTCACATCTTTGTGGCTCCGAATATTCCATATGATATTCACAACTGGAATGTGAAACCAGATAAATGAATTCCATTTCATCAGTTGATTAACAACGTGTATTTATATAGCGCCTTTAACGTAGTGAAACGTCCTAGGGCGCTTCACAGGAGTGTTATGAGATAAAAAATTTGACACCGAGCCGCATAAGGAGATATTGGGGCAGGTGACCAAAAGCTTGGTCAAAGAGGTAGGTTTTAAGGAGCATCTTAAAGGAGGAGAGAGGCAGAGAGGTTTAGGGAGGGAGTTCCAGAGCTTGGGGCCCAGGCAACAGAAGGCACGGCCACCGATGGTGGAGCGATTATAATCAGGGATGCTCAGGAGGGCAGAATTAGAGGAGTGCGGATATCTCGGGGGCTTGTGGGGCTGGAGGAGATTACAGAGATAGGGAGGGGCGAGGGCCATGGAGGGTTTTGAAAACAAGGATGAGAATTTGAAAATTGAGGTGTTGCTGAACCGGGGAGCCAATGATTACGGCGTCATCGGGTAATACCTTGCTACACATATGGTAACAAGAGCACTTATAATTATCCAGAGCACGGGCAGCTCCCATCCATCGGCACTGAAACCTCTTCACAAGCTGTAATATATTCGAGTGTTATAGTTCGGAGCGTGTATGGAAATTATAGTTACATTCAGGTGTGTAGCTGGGACAAGTCACATCAGAATGCATATTTAAGGATCACAATTTATTCAATGATTAAGCATTATAGCGCAAGAACGCGAGTAACCTCAACTGTACTTTTTAAATCATTTTTTCTCAACAATGAAAAGCAAAATCAAAACTCGACTGCCCCGTGTCCTAGCTCGCACCGAGTCTCGCTCACCCATCACCCCCGGTGTTCGCTGCCCTGTGTCCTAACTCGCACCAAGTCCCTCTCACCCATCACCCCCTGTGCTCGCTGCCCCGTGTCCTAACTCGCACCAAGTCCCACTCACCCATCACCCCCTGTGCTCGCTGACCCGTGTCCTAACTCGCACCAATTCCCGCTCACCCATCACCCCCTGTGCTCACTGCCCCGTGTCCTAACTCGCACTGAGTCCCACTCACCCCATCACCCCCGTGTCCTAACTCGCACCAAGTCCCGCTCACCCATCACCCCCTGTGCTCACTGCCCCGTGTCCTAACTCGCACCGAGTCCCACTCACCCCATCACCCCCGGTGCTCACTGCCCCGTGTCCTAACTCGCACCGAGTCCCGCTCACCCATCACCCCGTGCTTGTTGACCTACATTGGCTTCCGGTTAAGCAACGGCTAGATTTCAAAATTTTGATCCTTGTTTTCAAACCCCTCCATGGCCCTCGCCCCTCCCCATCTCTGTAATCTTCTCCAGTCCCACAACCCCCCCCCCCCCCCCCCCCCCCCCCCGAGATATCTGTGCTCCTCTAATTCTGCCCTCCTGAGCATCCCTGATGATAATCGCTCCACCATCGGTGGCCGTGCCTTCTGTTGCCGGAGCCCCAAGCTCTGGAACTCCCTCCCTAAACCTCTCTGTCTCCACCTTTAAGCTACCTCTTTGACCAAGCTTTTGGACACCTGCGTTAAATTTCTACTTATGTGGCTCGGTGTCAATTGTTTTTATCGCGTAATACTCCTGCGAAGCGTCTTGGGATGTTTGAGTACGTTAAAGGCGCTATATAAATACAACAAAAAACATTGTGCTGGACAGAATGCTCATACACTCCACTCGAACAATTAAATATTCTCTGTGAGATGATTCAGAGATGTGACATTTGCTACCTAATTGCTGAATATTCTGAATCGGGTCACGTGAGGAAAGTGTTGCATCAGAAGCAGACAGCATGCTGGGAGGGTTGTGCACGGTGATGATAACCCGATTCCCCCACTCTGCAGCAGACCAAAATACCCCAGTGACAGTGCCGGAATAAACCGCAATCGTGTTACACAATGCTGGGGCGATACTCCCTCAATGTGCAGCATCCCTCAACCATTCGTAAATCGACCTGTCGGTTTACAGCATGCTTACATTTAGTGTCAGCTCGGTAATAATGACAGCCAAACAGCAGCACTCAAACCTTATTCTGCACACAGTGCCTACCTTGCACCCAATAAAATATCTGTATGAAGCAAGTCATTTCTGCAAAGTATAATCACAGTGTTTCACTGCAGTGAAAAAATCCATCAGAAGTTCTGAAATGATTGACCTTAACTGCCTCTGGCTTTTCCCAGATGGAGAAGTCGTGCCGTTTTAGTCATTACACAATTCCCATCGTGGCCGATATATTGAGCTAATTATCAAGACCGACATACCAGAGACTTTCTCCCCCCCCCCCCCGCCTTGGAAAACGACAGAGAACGACTCCCACTTTAAACCACTTGTCTCGATATCGAACATTATTCTGCAGTCTCCGTTTATTCCATTCCTGATTGCTCCTCGGGTCCTCATGGCCACGATCGCAGCCACGGGACGATGGGGTTAGTTGACCAGAAATACGAAAAGGTGCTTGAAACGCGACTGAGAACACGAGACGTCACTATACCTCACACCGTACACGGATTTTATTTTAAAAAACACACAATATTGAGAGCTTTGGCACAAATACCACAGACTCTAAGCCCCCACTCGCAGGCTGATGATAAAGAAGTGTCTGCTGCTTCGCAGGAAGAGAAACGTTCCCCGGGGTTCTGCTGACTGATGTCTCGTGGCAATCGCTTTCACCGCCACAAGACCTCATCGTCCAGGACTCGTGTCCCTTCCAACACGCGCCGGGGGATTTTAAGCTTTCTGACCCAAAATTACACAGGACAAAATACGAGAAAGCATATATTTACCATCCGCACACTCTTCATAGTACCAGTCAAGCTCATAATAGTCCTCCTTCACAAACCTCTGCATGCTCAATGCCCTTCACGGAGGGTCAGCTGTTTTACATATTAAGGTCAAGAGAAACGGAGCCAGGATAGACTGCCATTCCCACACTGCGAGTGAATTAGGTGGGGACAGAAGACACAAAGTGAACGGCACATAGTCAAAGGAACAGTACACGAGCAGAGAGAGGGAGAGAGGGAAAGAGAGAGAGAGAGAGAGAGAGAGATGCTCAGACAGAATTTTAGGGAGGGATGAGGTATATAAAAATATATATATACATGCGTACGTCTGCCAGAAGGGCCACTCACAGACTGTGCAGCAAATGCTGTTAATTGAGGGGCCTGGGCAGGAGACGGAGAGGCATCCTATCAGGCAATGGCCTGCTGCTGCATCTCACTGACGTCACACACACACACACACACACACACCGCTGTCGAGCTGCAAACTGCTTGGCTGGAGAACAAGCCGAGCTCATTTGTAGCGGGTTGCTACAGAGACACACTTGCAGACGATGCAGAGAAATTCCTTACATTTTGCGAGATTTTATTTGACAAAGATCAAGATGGCAGCAAGCCAAGTGTGAGAAAATGCGGCAGACGTATTCAAAAGATGTACATCTGTGAAATCTCTGCCTGGAGTATAGATGAAGTACCAGCACTGTGGATGGTTGTAGACAGAGAGCAAGACCGAGAGATAATTCTCTCTCTCTATTCTGCCACATGCAGTTTTTAAACCCCCACTGCTGACGTGTATTTTCTCTCTCAATTACATCTGTTGAGTAAAAAGAACATAATTAGGAGCAGGAGTCGGCCATTCGGCCCCTCGAGCCTGCCCCGCCATTCAATAAGATCACGGCTGATCTTCGACCTCAACTCCACTTTCCCGCCCGATCCCCATATCCCTCGATTCCCCGAGAGTCCAAAAATCTATTGATCTCAGCCTTGAATATACTCAACGACCCAGCATCCACAGCCCTCTGGGGCAGAGAATTCCAAAGATTCACCACCCTCTGAGTGAAGAAATTCCTCCTCATCTCAGTCCTAAATGGCCGACCCCTTATCCTGAGACTGTGACCCCTGGTTCTAGACTCCCCAGCCCGGGGGAAACATCCTCTCAGCATCTACCCTGTCAATCCCCCTCAGAATCTTGTATGTTTCAATGAGATCACCTCTCATTCTTCTAAACTCCAGAGAGTATCGGCCCAATCTGCTCAATCTCTCCTCATAGGACAAC